>NC_047016.1:7573667-7724002 GCF_902652985.1 Pecten maximus
TATTTTAGATTGATCATCATAATTCCCCCATATTTGTTTAAAAAAAATTGTCACATCCCATAGGTTATTGCTCTCAAATGGATACTTCAAGACTTTTAGTGCTATCTGTTCTAAGGCACATTCGAGAACGTGACCAGCTGATCATCAAGTATCACGGGAACATGGAATACGCTATCAACTCTCGTAATAGCTTCTTTTAAAAAAAAAATAAAATCACTTTCACATCTGGCTACAATAAAAATCCCTTATTCAACGTGTCCTTCAAACCATTTAAATGTAGCACCTTTTAATCACCTGGGAATGTATATAAAGTAAAGTGTTCCGTTCTTAGGTATGTAGACAAGATCGCATTTTGTTTCGTACCTGCGTCTTCATTTAAACATAATTTGTTCAATCTTCACATTTCGGTCGATTATGAGAATACCTCGTACAATTTTGTCTTCCGGGTGCAAAAATTTAGGTCACAGTTTGGGACAGGCAATGTCACATTTATTATTTAACGGAAATTACCATAATTACTTCATTTTAACTGATTTTGATCAGCCTAATCTTATTACTCAATTTTAAGAACACCTTGAAAGAGTTTCTGTTTCTGAGTGCCCGATTCAAGGTCAACGTCATCGTTATTACACATAGGTAATTATTGGTATTGCTTTACCGACTTAATTTTCAAACAGATTTAGATCAAACTCATTATTAGTCCAGTATGTATATACGTCCCTATTATCTGCTGTAGTTGCCTTATTATCTGTAGAAATATTCACATTCTTCTTTTGCCACTTTCCCCATGGTCTTCATCAACTTGCATCATTAGAAACCATGTTTTGTTAATGTCTCCATCAGTAGTCGATATCTGTCGTAATAATGGGAACGAGTCTTTGAATATCAAATCAATAATGGGAACGAGTCTTTGAATATCAGATCAATAATGGGAACGAGTCTTTGAATATCAGATCGAGTCTTTGAATATCAGATCAATAATGGGAACGAGTCTTTGAATATCAAATCAACGATGGGAACGAGTCTTTGAATATCAGATCAATAATGGGAACGAGTCTTTGAATATCAGATCAATAATGGGAACGAGTCTTTGAATATCAGATCAATAATGGGAACGAGTCTTTGAATATCAGATCAATAATGGGAACGAGTCTTTGAATATCAGATCAATAATGGGAACGAGTCTTTGAATATCAAACCAATTGATACAGACACCGTCAGTAGTTGAGGGAAGATGTTGTTACTATCTAGAAAGAGAAATGGAAATCCTCCAAATTATCATAGAGCTTAGTTTTAAGTTGTCCCTGCTGCTTACGTTTTAAGTAAAGATCGAGGCAAACATCTAATATTGAAACGTCTGTGGTGTCCTCGATATCAATTTCTACCGATCGACATGTTCAATGAAGGTTTCGGTATTCAATGAAAACAACATTGTCATTGAATCCATAGGTGAAATTGAAGAACTTTGGAAAACACCTGTAATGTTCTCAATAGGTCTTATCAGCCTCTAACGGGTCACAGTTTGTTCTCATATGTATGTCAATAGTTGGGTGCTGGGAGATCTTGTCACCAAACCCAAATGTTGTCGAATAGAAATTGAAACATTCTCGTAGCGGTAACGTTGACGTGTTCTAGATACGACTGTAACAGTAACGTTAATCCGTACCAGATGTAACTTTAACAGTAACGTTAATCCGTACCAGATATGACTGTAATAGTAACGTCAATCCGTACCAGATATGACTGTAACAGTAACGTTAATCCGTACCAGATACGACTGTTGCAGTAACGTTAATCCGTACCAGATACGACTGTAATAGTAACGTCAATCCGTACCAGATACGACTGTAACAGTAACGTTAATCCGTACCAGATACGACTGTTACAGTAACGCTAATCCGTACCAGATGTAACTGTAATAGTAACGTTAATCCGTACCAGATGTAACTGTAACAGTAACGTTAATCCGTACCAGATGTAACTGTAACAGTAACGTTAATCCGTACCAGATGTAACTGTAACAGTAACGTTAATCCGTACCAGATATAACTGTAACAGTAACGTTAATCCGTACCAGATGTAACTGTAACAGTAACGTTAATCCGTACCAGATGTAACTGTAACAGTAACGTTAATCCGTACCAGATGTAACTGTAACAGTAACGTTAATCCGTACCAGATACGACTGTAACAGTAACGTTAATCCGTACCAGATGTGACTGTAATAGTAACGTTAATCCGTACCAGATATGACTGTAACAGTAACGTCAATCCGTACCAGATGTAACTGTAACAATAACGTTAATCCGTACCAGATGTAACTGTAACAGTAACGTTAATCCGTACCAGATATGACTGTAACAGTAACGTCAATCCGTACCAGATGTAACTGTAACAGTAACGTTAATCCGTACCAGATGTCACTGTAACAGTAACGTTAATCCGTACCAGATGTAACTGTAACAATAACGTTAATCCGTACCAGATATGACTGTAACAGTAACATTAATCCGTACCAGATATAACTGTAACAGTAACGTTAATCCGTACCAGATGTAACTGTAACAATAACGTTAATCCGTACCAGATATGACTGTAACAGTAACGTTAATCCGTACCAGATATGACTGTAACAGTAACGTTAATCCGTACCAGATGTAACTGTAACAGTAACGTTAATCCGTACCAGATGTAACTGTAACAATAACATTAATCCGTACCAGATGTAACTGTAACAGTAACGTTAATCCGTACCAGATACGACTGTTACAGTAACGTTAATCCGTACCAGATATAACTGTTACAGTAACGTTAATCCGTACCAGATATGACTGTAACAGTAACGTTAATCCGTACCAGATATGACTGTAACAGTAACGTTAATCCGTACCAGATGTAACTGTAACAGTAACGTTAATCCGTACCAGATATGACTGTAACAGTAACGTTAATCCGTACCAGATATAACTGTAACAGTAACGTTAATCCGTACCAGATGTAACTGTAACAGTAACGTTAATCCGTACCAGATATGACTGTAACAGTAACGTTAATCCGTACCAGATGTAACTGTAACAGTAACGTTAATCCGTACCAGATGTAACTGTAACAGTAACGTTAATCCGTACCAGATGTAACTGTAACAGTAACGTTAATCCGTACCAGATATGACTGTAACAGTAACGTTAATCCGTACCAGATATGACTGTAACAATAACGTTAATCCGTACCAGATGTAACTGTAACAGTAACGTTAATCCGTACCAGATATGACTGTAACAGTAACGTTAATCCGTACCAGATATGACTGTAACAATAACGTTAATCCGTACCAGATGTGACTGTAACAGTAACGTTAATCCGTACCAGATATAACTGTAACAGTAACGTTAATCCGTACCAGATGTAACTGTAACAATAACGTTAATCCGTACCAGATATGACTGTAACAGTAACGTTAATCCGTACCAGATATGACTGTAACAGTAACGTTAATCCGTACCAGATGTAACTGTAACAGTAACGTTAATCCGTACCAGATGTAACTGTAACAATAACATTAATCCGTACCAGATGTAACTGTAACAGTAACGTTAATCCGTACCAGATACGACTGTTACAGTAACGTTAATCCGTACCAGATATAACTGTTACAGTAACGTTAATCCGTACCAGATATGACTGTAACAGTAACGTTAATCCGTACCAGATATGACTGTAACAGTAACGTTAATCCGTACCAGATGTAACTGTAACAGTAACGTTAATCCGTACCAGATATGACTGTAACAGTAACGTTAATCCGTACCAGATATAACTGTAACAGTAACGTTAATCCGTACCAGATGTAACTGTAACAGTAACGTTAATCCGTACCAGATATGACTGTAACAGTAACGTTAATCCGTACCAGATGTAACTGTAACAGTAACGTTAATCCGTACCAGACGTAACTGTAACAGTAACGTTAATCCGTACCAGATGTAACTGTAACAATAACGTTAATCCGTACCAGATATGACTGTAACAGTAACGTTAATCCGTACCAGATGTAACTGTAACAGTAACGTTAATCCGTACCAGATGTAACTGTAACAGTAACGTTAATCCGTACCAGATGTAACTGTAATAGTAACGTTAATCCGTACCAGATGTAACTGTAACAGTAACGTTAATCCGTACCAGATATGACTGTAACAGTAACGTTAATCCGTATCAGATGTAACTGTAACAATAACGTTAATCCGTACCAGATGTAACTGTAACAATAACGTTAATCCGTACCAGATGTAACTGTAACAGTAACGTTAATCCGTACCAGATGTAACTGTAACAGTAACGTTAATCCGTACCAGATGTAACTGTTATAGTAACGTTAATCCGTACCAGATGTAACTGTAACAGTAACGTTAATCCGTACCAGATGTAACTGTAACAATAACGTTAATCCGTACCAGATGTAACTGTAACAATAACGTTAAACCGTACCAGATGTAACTGTAACAGGAACGTTATTCCGTACCAGATGTAACTGTAATAGTAACGTTAATCCGTACCAGATATGACTGTAACAGTAACGTTAATCCGTACCAGATGTAACTGTAACAATAACGTTAATCCGTACCAGATGTAACTGTAACAATAACGTTAATCCGTACCAGATGTAACTGTAACAGTAACGTTAATCCGTACCAGATGTAACTGTAACAGTAACGTTAATCCGTACCAGATGTAACTGTAATAGTAACGTTAATCCGTACCAGATGTAACTGTAACAGTAACGTTAATCCGTACCAGATATGACTGTAACAGTAACGTTAATCCGTATCAGATGTAACTGTAACAATAACGTTAATCCGTACCAGATGTAACTGTAACAATAACGTTAATCCGTACCAGATGTAACTGTAACAGTAACGTTAATCCGTACCAGATGTAACTGTAACAGTAACGTTAATCCGTACCAGATGTAACTGTAATAGTAACGTTAATCCGTACCAGATGTAACTGTAACAGTAACGTTAATCCGTACCAGATGTAACTGTAACAATAACATTAATCCGTACCAGATGTAACTGTAACAGTAACGTTAATCCGTACCAGATACGACTGTTACAGTAACGTTAATCCGTACCAGATGTAACTGTAACAATAACGTTAATCCGTACCAGATATGACTGTAACAGTAACGTTAATCCGTACCAGATGTAACTGTAACAGTAACGTTAATCCGTACCAGATGTAACTGTAACAGTAACGTTAATCCGTACCAGATATGACTGTAACAGTAACGTTAATCCGTACCAGATGTAACTGTAACAGTAACATTAATCCGTACCAGATATGACTGTAACAGTAACGTTAATCCGTACCAGATGTAACTGTAACAGTAACGTTAATCCGTACCAGATACGACTGTAACAGTAACGTTAATCCGTACCAGATGTAACTGTAACAGTAACGTTAATCCGTTAATTGTTTCAGGTACAAATGCAGGAGTAACGTTTAAAATTGACTCGTACAGATCGATCGTGAATCCTGCATCTTTCGAAATCGTGTATTGTTGTTCATCAATTGTCAACATATATCATGGAAATATAGATACCCTCGAATAGCGAATCAATCGGGACTTGTAAACAGCACAGGGAATGCATGGAAGGAAAGGAAAATTGAGAAATTGATATAACCACGCTTATCTTTTATCTTAGTTACCACAAGTAGTTGTCACTTTGACCATACAGCTTAATTATTATACATCTAAGTTGTCACACTTATCCTACATGTTAGTTGTCAAGCTTTATTCACTTTATGGTAACGCTTATCATAAAGCTTAGTTGTCACACTTATCCTCCAACTTATTTGTCACATTTACCATACAACTTTGTTGCACTGTAATAGTAGTGTAAAATGTAGGAAAATCAACATTTTGATTGAAGGCACGTTCTTAAGGAGTTTTTTTAAACCTGCATTACATTAATGCCACTTCTTGAGTAAACAGTTTCTTAAAAGAACTAAAACCTCGATTTTATCGTACTTCCAATGGCAGTAATAGGTTTAGTACCATTTCCATGTCCTATCAGCATCTAAGATGTGCGAGATGCGTGTGCGTGTTGAATGAGTCAGTGTTCAGGAAGGCTGCGGTATGTTAGTGTTTTTCTCCTTGTCAAAGCGCAGAACTGATGTCAATTTTATTGCGCTAAATGACTCCCTTAAGCATACTGCCGCAGACACCCAGCAGGGCACTCCACCGGTCACATTATACTGACAACGGGTGAGCAAGTCGTCCTACTTCAAAAAAATCTTATCGTTAAGCAGGAGTATCAACTTTCATATTGATATACTCTATTCCACGAAGTGGCAGTTGCTTTTCTTGTTACAATGCGCCACAATGATTTTGTCGTCAATCCCAGTGATCGTGTCGGCTGGTATATGCTAAGGCTATGGATGGACTAACAAGTGAATTGTATTATTCAATGATAATTATCTATCGGATACACCCAACCTGCAATGGCATAAACTCCTTTCACCATCTAACTTTGTTGTATGTGCTGCCTCCTAGTGGGGACACCGAGTTATCGGCCTTTAGCAGAAAACTTTTTAATTTGAAGATTTTCCAGCTCTGGCCGCCAACGTGTTTCCCTTGGTTGTCGTCTACATATTGTATAGTCAGTTATCTCTACCGACTTATCAAAAACCGAAAATAACTTCAAACGTATCGTCCTCCTTTGTGATTTTAATAAAAACATGACATAGTCGACAGGGACTTGGCACGAATTTCCAGCCGACAGTTTATATAAATGTACCCTATGTGGACCGTGGGTTCGAAATTCGTGCGAAGTCAATGTCTCCACACTAATTGTCAACCCGCATATGGAAGACTTAATTTCATTAGCTGCCCTAAAACCCAATGTAAGATAATTTGGAAGATTATAGAACAAACAAAATCCGTCGACGTTGAATACGTTAATACGAAATGAAACCTGTAGTGTTAGTACCAACATTTAACTAGTGAGAGTAAGTGTACATAACCTCAGGGGAAACAGTTAATGCTCAGGCTTTTCTCGGTTAATTTTGAATATATGGGATTTTCCGATACTAATGTCTACGAGACAGAATTCTCTTGATGATCTTATATAGTCGCAACCAAGTTGTCTAGAGATTTCATAACGATGTAGAATTGTTCGCTATCGGGGTTACAATGTCAATAGAGACTATACTGACGACACATCTCCTGCACTTGTTTGTAAACATAATTCTTTCTTGGTATCGGCGCATACACCTAAAAACGAAATATAAGACGTCAATGACGTCAAATGAAGCATAAAAAGTACCACACTAAACTTATTACCTAGAACAGTAGCTACGTCACAGAGGACACGTCAGCAGGCCGTCTCGATTTCTGGCCGTCACGGAGACATTTTACATGGAGATGAGCCGATACCTTTGACATTGAATTGTGGCTCTTTAGCTACCCCTTATCCATTCCAGGGTGCAACATAACCGTTTTTCAAATATCAAATAGGACAATATTACTGAGTCATTGACTTGTATATGAATGAGAACATAAAGTGAAATGTAATTCTGCTGATTACTTAGCCCTTGTATCCAGAGTAAATACAAATATATTGTTTACGAAACCAATACATTTAAAAAGGACAAAGAAAATATTAACAGTTATGTCTTCCAAATCATGAAGTTGAATCATAATTATCACTACTTCTAAACATATATTTTAGCGCATGTACTAGCTACATGGTTTGAAATTAGAATACACGCATACAAAGCGTATCCGTACGATTCCATTAACTATTGTGATAGACAAAATGTTGAGCAAAATTAAATCAAATATGGAACAAAAATACAATTTGATTAATACCAATCATAGTTTCTCATTAACTTTACTAATATTATATTAATTTCGTATTTTACAGGTAAATCCATGGTGAAGATTGGAACCCTACTGTGCAACCAAACATTGATTACGGAGTCTGGAACTCTGACACAGTTATTGTCCGGACCTCCTAGTGTGTTTTACCAGGATATATGTACATTTACGTGATATTAGTGAGACATTACTTGGCTGACTAATGTCGGTGACTCGTTAAAAAGTAAAATCATTATCGAAATATATATTGTTTTGTGTTGTGTTTAATATTTACAATGTATCATATGCCATTTTGCTTGTTCAAGTTGTTGCTCATTTTCTGGAGATAAGGATCCCGTACATAATATGAATAAAAACAATCCATTCGATGTAAACCAAACTTTAAACATGAGGAAGGTTCATACATAAGGTAACCATTTTACTTGCAAAAACACAAGGGTGGCAGGTGTTCCACGAGAGTAAGAATGTTCTGCTTCATCGGCATCTACCACAACGCCTATAAGTCATATTCAAGTATCATCCTGTTCTCAATATAAGAATCGGAGAATAAATAGCACACCGATACATAATAACGATCATTAAGCACTTGTGTAACAAAACCAAAATCGAATTGTACTGATTGAGATCATGATATCAACAACAACGTGGCTTTAGTATCATCAACCTGCTTTAGTCAAATATCGTGATAATTCAAAATGTGAATGACCTATCAACTGCTACATGTTAGAAATATAAGTGGTTGAAACTAGGGTGTTATCATGAAGCCAATGAAAATCTAAACACCAAATTACCGACCATCATTTTAATGATAGCGCCTAGTCGTAAGCTGCCCCTTTTTACTGGTTTCGGTATTCGAAAAGATCGATGTAGCGTCTAATATTCACTATTTAAAGTTTGTTACAATAAATGGGTCAAAAAACGACTTGCTATAAAATATGTTTTGATACTAGTTAAATTAAACCATTTGAAAAACTCAAGTCTCATATCAAAACAACACAAGTAATGATAGAAGAGGAACATATTTATTATGCCTTCCCTTCGTAGGGCTGATTAAGTATTTGAGGAAACATAGTTACGTATAACTCAAACATTCTAGTGGCGTTTCGGTGACTACACTCTGCCACCTTTAACGCTAAAGTGTACATTATTGATACCTTATTGCAATTGAAGCGAATCTCGATACTTCCATTTGAATGCTATTCCGTTCATTATTTACAGCTTAATTGTTTAAATTCTCACAGCTTAGCCGAATCGACTTGGTGGTTTGGATTGTCATCCTGTATATTTGCATTCTACATACTCTTTACTACTCATTTGTAAGATGGAGGTGAAAAAAACTGAAAAGAAAAACAGAAACGTCACAAACAATTTTGGCTGGTTCTATGAAACTCTTCCTTCTGGCGCATTTTATTAGAATGGTATTGCCAATGGTTTGCAGGCGTCAGAGAAACGTTTCAGTAATTACAACTATAAGTTATTATGTTAAAGTTATGGTTGAGTAATTAGCCATTGTGTTTCTAATGATTACAGTATGTACAACATCACAGACAATTTAATCTGAATTATTGTACTATTCGAGCATAACAAGCCGATTGATCATATGGATAATGTGTAAGCAACACTTTTGAAATACAAATATGTAACGTTTCAATCTGGTAAAGGAAAGTCATGCTAACTTAATATGCTTTATTTAATTACATTACCATATTTGGCTCGTTGTCATAGTATTTTATGGTTAGAACATATTATAAAACGCAATTGATTAAATATATATCAAACATATTTATTGTATTATTTCATCCAAATAATGGGATCGATATCAAAAATTATATAACTAAACTTATATCAACATGCACAAACAGTTTAAACAAGCATACGCTTATATGTTATAAACGGCCTATGCATTCTGCAAGCATATCTTTCATTAAGACACCACATTATTGGATTATCGACGTTACTGTGTCGGGGTTATTCTATATCCTGTTGTCCTTACAGGAGCATGTATTTTATATCAAAAGTGAATTAAGTCTGCACCAAATGTACAAACGACACATTAACAATTACTCTCGTAACATTGTGTGCGTGATAATATGAAAGAGACTAATTAATTCAGCAATGTTGTTACCTAAGAGAAATAGAACTGTAGATATGTTCTGTATGTTTCAACACTGTGTTCGACGGTATTCAGGAATTCCGATATTTTATTCCTTAGAAGGCTCTGTTAAGTTGTCTATCATAATTATATGCCATGATCGTTCTGGTTTTCAAATCTTGTAGAATTATTTGGAACTAAGAATTTAGTAATCGATACATTAAATGCGGAACACCTAATATAAAACTGCATGACGCTAACGTTTCGTACTTCATAGGACTTATCATTGATGCTAGGAGCCAAAAGAGTGGAACAAGAGGTTAATAACAGTAAAAATAGCTCTAAAATTGTTACAATATGGAAGACGAGAGAAGTCGTTTGATCGTGTTAATAAACCAATCTTATTATCATAAACATATTCCCAATTGCAATTCTGGTAAAGAACAATACTATCGGCATGCTTGACATTTACTTTTGATGGCACCTTGTTATTTTAACACGAAAACCCCCGCCCCTTATATTGCTACCAATGGTAAGTAGTGAGGTGTGGTACATGTAACAGGGGAAAGGAAGTAAAAGGATAAATACTTGTGAATGTATGATAGAATATTCAAGCTACAAATATCGATATCATGAAACATGTTCTTTAGGTTGGAGGAGAGAACTCGAGAACTCAAGGAGAACTCGATTTAGGTATTATATCGACTTCTCCTAAGAGTTGACGAATCAACATTTGCCATCTCGGTTTACATAAATTAGAGTTTACACGACAATTTGTTGACAATCTCGCATAATTAACCCCTCATTGTGCCACGCTTAGCGGGGAATATGTCTGACGAAGGTGACAAAGTGTTGTCTCACCAAAGTCACGTACACACATCGGTATGGTTTTATAAACTGAAGCTGTGACACGAAGACTAGTGTAAGAGGATTTGCTTTTCTGAAAACTGTCTGGAGTAAGTGACTCGACCAGAGCAGAGCATTCGAGGTAATTGGAAGACGCAAGTTCACAGGCCACGCCTATGCATCAATTTCTCCCATAGACCTGTCAGAAGGACATCTAGTTAATCTAGAAACGTTGCAAAACTATTTGACAAATTTATATATATGTGTGTGTGTGTGTGTGTGTGTGTGTGTGTGTGTGTGTGTGTGTGTTGATGTGCGAAATACGCATTAATGTAATACGGAAATGTTATTATAAATGTCAAAGTAATAGCGGTTATGAGTAAAATATATCAATTCTCCTTGGAGTGGCCAAACGAAATGACTAGATTCATTGTATCGACTCACACACAATAAATCCTTTGGGAGCAGTTTAAAAAAGAACAGTTATAGTCATGCTGAGGGAAATATACGAAGGTATGTCTTAGTTATTGCAATTTAAGTGAGGCGAAGACATTTGTAGGTGCCAGTCTTACTGGTGATTCCGCCTGTAGTTGCAGACGATCGCCACTCATACAGATGATGGCGTTTAAAAACAAATGCTATAAGGGAATATGATTGGTAGCAACGAAAACCGCTGTCAACTATAAAACTACGTTTGCCGTTAAATGTGGAGACAAATGGCAAGGTGATATCATTCACAGTCAGCAAGTATAGGTGGTACCATCGTCGGCACCCAAGGGACAGATGGTCTGATCATGTCTACAATATCATCAATCTTAGAAATAACGTTTGCGTATACGAAACAGTAGATGGAAAGCTATCGCGATGAAGACTCCATATAAACCTTTAGTATATGGTTCAGTATTATTTTTTTCCCAGATATTTATTAGCGACATGTTTCATTAATATGCTCTAAGTTCATGTTTGAGTAATAATTTAGTTCTTTTTTGTCCATATGTATTTTGACTATATGTATGTTGACGGACTTCATTTCTTAATTGGAGTTTATTCTCCCTTATTTCAGGACAGACGGAACTTCCACAACGCATTTTTATCTTTATTCATAAAGTCTGTTTGATTTTAAGGGTTCACGGGACAGTCTATAATCGCTCTTTGTTTTGCTGTTTCGGTAATGTTATATAGTGGTTAATTCAACAGCAGATATGGCCAACAATATATTCAAATAACTTCTCTTAGTGCAAATTTCGTGGTTTGGTCAGCAAACACAATACACGTATGCATAAAACATAATATTCCCGATAATGGATATTTTGATATTGAATTTTTATTCATACAAATAAATGCGTAAAAGTAACTCCGCGTGGTTATTTAACGCTATTTTAACGAATTAGATTTGCTGGAGTGTTTTGCTACGAGTTATCATAATTGGACATGATAGCATGACGCCATACAAACCCACATTATGAGTGAGATAGTCATTGCTTCCAACATTTAAACGGATCTGAAGGCAGAAGATAGGTACCAATTGATAGACTAGGGTTTGTGTTGGCCAGGAGACAGATATTACAACCTTCACAAGTAGAAAAAACGCTCATCGAAGACCGCAAGTTAGGTAATGTTGATGGAGACAGAACAAAGAGGGGAATAAATAAGATCTCAAGTTAAGTCGATTCTTCTAAATCATTAAAAGATAAAAAGGCACGATTCCCACATCCTACCTGTAGGTCGTTTACCCAAGTAAATCCCAGGGAGTGTTCACGTCTATAACCGGTACGACAGGATTTTATGTTACCGCTCATGGGATTTATAAGAGAAATCATCAACGATTGAAGAAAAGTTAACGCGACTTTTACAACGGTATTTAATAGGTACTTTTTGGCAGTTCTGTTGTATATCTTATAACAACGTCACGACTCGACGGCTAACATTAACCACATTATTTCACATAGAAACACACCAAAGAGAGCTACAATATATTAACCTTTGGTTATTTCCATTGCCTCTACATAGCCGTCATCGCGAAGCGCGTGTAAAATGTATTTTCTTACAGTACTTTTCGAAACCAGATTTTATATCTGAATGTCATAATATCAAACGAATGTCAATTCCATCTTTTCGACAATTGTTATAAAAATGCTACCATCTGACACCTCAGGTTATCAACATGGTTTCCTTAACTGTGACCTCAAATGGTAGTGTTCTTGTCTGTGAGAGCTTGATTTTTTAAACAAAGACACTGCAGTTTACAGCATGTACGTTTGAGATATAACTTGGTTATGATGGTATTCCAAATTAGCAATCAACCTCATGGAAATCGTAATTTTCAGCTCATGATTTATAAATAACAAGCATAACGTTAAATTTTATAGTACATATATATAGATATACTTCTCTTCCAAATGCATGCTTGGACTTTTTCATGTAGCTTTCCTTTAAAACCGTAGTGAAATGCTATCATGTCCACCACTTACTTAACCACCCTACACGCTTTCTACTATAAGGCAATAGTGTTTTCTAAAACCGAAAGTTAATCGCTACTTGATTAACACCTTCCGCCAATTATTCTGTAATTTGGAACGAGCTGGCTCGCAGATTGGCATACATTCTCGATGAACACGCTCGCTAAAACTCTCGTTTGTAATTAACTTAATTACGTTAGAATAGCTTGAAAAGGAACAGTCATTTGTGTGAAACTTTTAATCGGTCAATTAAGTAAGAATAGCTTGAAAAGCAACAGCCCATGTGTGGAACTTTTCACCGGTCAATTAAGTTAGAATAACTTGAAAAGCAACAGTCATTTGTGTGGAACATTTCATCGGTCAATTAAGTTAGAATAACTTGAAAAGCAACAGTTATTTGTGTGGAACATTTCATCGGTCAATTAAGTTAGAATAACTTGAAAAGCAACAGTCATTTGTGTAGAACTTTTCATCGGTCAATTAAGTTAGACTAACTTGAAAAACAACAGTCATGTGTGTGGAACTTTTCATCGGTCATTTAAGTTCGACTAACTTGAAAAGCAACAGTCATGTGTGTGGAACTTTTCATCGGTCAAATAAGTTAGAATAACTTGAAAAGCAACAGCCACTTATGTGGAACTTTTGATCAGCCAATTCAGTTAGAATAACTTGAAAAGCAAAATTCACTTGCGTGGATCTTTTCATCGGCCAATTTGATACTGAAAAAAAACCCACAAAAGCGAGGCAAATGTGGCTTAGTAGGACTGATAGAGTAAGCAGAAACCAAATTAATAAGCAGTATCAGGACGGCGGTAAATATTGAGGCTTTTATAAAGCATGGATCCATTTTTTCTTTTAAGTCATGGACTTTTGTTATTCGAAAGATTCCTGACGAAAAAACCTGTTTTGATTATATATGGGTAAGATTATTTAAGGTTCAAATCGAAATCTATAAAAGAAACTTTCCTTGTAGCAAGTCTTAGTTGACTTTTATTGCTTCAATAAACGTCCCTGTAACAACTTTCTGAATGTATACGAACCCTTATGGTTCAACCGTAAAATAAGGGTTTGCATATGTGTCTTACGAAATGATAAAATAAGGACACATACTCTAAAGTTCATCTCATCTATGTACATTTTTCATTGAAGAATTGCATGCTTATGTTAAATATCAATATAGGTTGTTGTTAAATACCATCATATATATTCAAAATCAGTTATTCCCTCTATGGTCCTTCTGTAAGAGAAATAGGGGGGGGGGGGGGGGGGGGGGGGGCAGTTCACGTAGCTACTAACTACGACCAAGGCTATAGTCTGTTATAGGTGATCATTTACCTGTGTTAACTCATATGCAGTGTATACATGTTGTTTATCATAGCGAAAATGTTTTTACTTGAAATTATAATGAAAACAAATCATAACTATCGTAACTATAAGTATCCCTGGTTATACAAATGTACATGGAAGCTAAAAGTACCTAGGTGTCATTTGTTCAATGTTAAATGTTAATCAAGGGACGTATATTGCTCAATAATCTGTGTGTACATGATATCAGGGACTTCTCTCTGCCACAATAGGTGGGTGTTATTCAATTCCCAAGGCATGAAATAATAATTACAACTGGTGAATAACATCTAATTTATACCATACGTGGAATAAACTTTGAATGCGTTTTGATTGGTTGACGCGGTGACCTTTGGCACGGAAGCATTTCGCAGTGGTTTTGTTATATTCTTGAACATATATATAGATTTTTATCAATTTATTGCTTCGAAAGAATAAACCTACTTATCATTTTGTTATAATTTTTGATAAATTGTAATATCTTATACATTTCCGAATTTGTCAATTTTGGATATCAATAAGCGGCATTTCAAATTAGGTAATATCCTTGCGCCACACCTGATAAATACTATCTTTAGTTATTTTTCAAAAGTTACAAAAAGCACTCGCTAAAGCTCGTGTTTTTATAACTTTTGAAAAATAACTAACTCGAGTGAAAGCAATACCATATACAATAACCATTCGTTGTGTAACCTCTACATGTCAAATATATGGGTATCTGATACTATACAGGTCTATAATTGTTAATTCTTTCTACAATTGAATAATTTAAAAAAAAAACAATTCAAAAGTTCCCAGGACTTGCCAGATTAACTAATATATTCAGCGATTAATATAATGCCAGATTTGAAACCATATAATAATTGATAAGCTGATAAGCCAGCCCATAATTACCACACATAGTCGTTTTAAAATTACTTCAAAATATGTATGACGTACATGTAACATGAAGTGTGCAGTGCTGTTAAATACTTATCCAGAAGTCAGGCCACAATGTATCCATATTTTTGTTCAAATATATTTTCAACGAATTTTTAACAATTGGACGTAAGCATGCTAATGTCAGATTCATTAAATCCACCACGCGTAAAGCATAGATATGTAACGGCAGTGGATTTAGAGAGTATTGTCACTTAACTAGAAATGTGTTTTTGTTTTTTTTGTTTTTTTTTTCATTCACGAATGTTATTTATCGAATTAAAAAGAAACTATCGCCATTCAGTTAAATTTGATGTACCCATAATGTATGCTATATGTTGTATGTAGCAGCTCTTTACCTACTTTGAAAATGTTTTGAGTGATAGTGTGTGAGAATGAAAACATGATTTTTGTGCTAATCTTTCTGCAACACATTGATTGTAAAAGCGTGAGAGTTTATGTGTGTTAGTGACGTTACGGTACAGAAGCCATGGACTGGTACCTCATTAATAGTTATTCCATACCCCCCTTTTGTTTAAAAAAGCAAAATTCACTTGCGTGGATCTGTTCATCGGCCAATTTGATACTGAAAAGAAACCCACAAAAGCGAGGCAAATGTGGCTTGGTAGAACTGACAGAGTAAGCAGAAACCAAATTAATAAGCAGTATCAGGACGGCGGTAAATATTGAGGCTTTTATAAAGCCGGTGATAGTCTCATGGATCCATTTTTTTAAGTGATGGACTTTTGTTATTTGAAAGATTCCTGACGAAAAAAACCTATTTTGATTATATGTGGTTAAGATTATTTAAGATTCAAATCGAAATCTATAAAAGAAACTTTCCTTGTAGGAAGCCTTAGTTGATTTTTATTGTTTCAATAAACGTCCTTGTAACAACTTTATGAATGTATACGAACCCTTATGGTTCAACCGTAAAATAAGGGTTAGCATATGTGTCTTAGGAAATGATAAAATAAAGACACATACTCTAAACTTACCTAACAATCCAAAACCATTGGATTGCTTACTCTCTCTCAAATTGTGCCTTTCTTATAATCTTATGACAAATAAACAACGTTCATCTATGTACATTTTTCATTGAAGAATTGCATGCTAATGTTAAATATCAATTTGGGTTGTTGTTAAATACCATCATATATATTCTAAATTAGTTATTCCCTCAATGGTCCTTTTCTGTAAGAGAAATGGGGGGGGGGGGGAGGGGGGTTGGGGGGGGGGGGGCAGTTCACATAGCTACTAACTACGACCAAGGCTATAGTCTGTTTTCTCATAAGTGAAATTATAATGAAAACAAATCATAACTATAGTAACTATACGTATCCCTGGTTATACAAATTTTGATTTAAACATATTTTATTGTCATAAATTGTTGACAATTGGGATTGGACACAAGTTTTTCCAACTTAGTGACGCCCTCTCCCTAGTACATAATATAAATCAATACATAATGGCCAGCAGTGAATGCAATATATATATATATATATAATACTCAACAAGGGGGATATAGACGCAGATACCGCTAGTTTCCTGCGTCCCGTAAATGCTCTATCAGGGAAATTCTATCTCCTTCCTAAGATCCATAAACCTGGAAACCCGGGTAGACCTATTATCAACTCTATAGGCCATCCGACGGAGAAAATTTCTAAATTCGTCGATTTCCATCTTCGACCAATTGTTGAAAGTCTACCATCTTACATAAAAGATACCACCGATTATCTTAATAAAACACCATCCAGCAACATACCAGAAGGTACTCTGCTAGTTACAATGGACGTCGTCTCTCTTTACACAAACATCCCTCATGCGGACGGCATTATGCCAGTCGGGAGGCATGGGAACGCCGTGGTTATAAGCACCCATCGACTGATAGTCTAGTAGAATTACTTACACTTCCAGTTTAACAATGAAAACTACTTGCAGGTCAGTGGTACAGCTATGGGCACTAAGATGGCTCCTTCATATGCTAATGTATTCATGGGACATCTTGAATCCCAACTTTTAGCATCTGCTCCAATTAAGCCATTCAGCTGGCTCAGATTCATCGATGATATTGAAATCAAATGGACTTCGAACCGGACATCACTCGATGAATTTATAGATCACGCAAACACGTTCCATCCAACAATCAAATTCACTGCAGAGGTCTCCACGGAAACTAACACATTTCTAGACACCAGTTCAACCTTACTTGACGGGAAAATAAACACAGACCTCTATTCCAAACCAACTGACACGCACCAGTATCTCCGCCCGTCCAGCTGTCATCCCTCACACACCACGAAGAGCATTCCCTATTCCCAAGCTCTACGTATCCGACGGATAGTGTCCGATGATACAGTCTTCGAACGTCGATGCTCAGAACTTAAATCACACCTTCTTGCTAGAGGATATAAATCTACTTTGATAGATCGGGAACTAGACAAAGTCAGGGTACTTGACAGAGCCAGCCTTCTAGAATACAAAGTCAGAACTCCGACACAAAGGGTCCCTTGTGTTGTCACGTTCCATCCTAACTTGCCGTCTATTTCTTCCATTTTACATAATCATTGGCGCATCATCGAGTCGTCAGCTGCACTCAAACGGATCTTTCCAGAACCACCGTTATTGGCCTATCGTAGACCTAAAAATGTAAGAGATCTGGTGGTGAGCAGCAAATTACATTCATCTGCCTCTGTCGTTACAACAGGCTCCTTCAACACATGCAGCAAAACAACGTGCAAATTGTGCCCATACACTGAGTCCACAGACACGTTTAAATGTGAAATAAACAACCGTGTTTATCACATTTTACAAACACTGACATGCACATCAGCCAATGTTGTATATCTCCTCTCCCGCAAAAAATGCAAAATGCAGTATGTTGGAGAAACCAGCACAAAGCTCAACATCAGAATCAACAATCACCGTTGCTCCATCAAGCAAAACAGACCAGACTTTCCTGTGGCAAGGCATTTCAATTTACCTAGTCACAGTTGGAAGGATATGCAGGTGGTCGCAATTGATCGCTGTCCTACCTGGAATGAAACTAAACGTCGTTCCAGAGAAAGATACTGGATCACCAATCTCCAAACCTGCTACCCTCGGGGTATGAACGAACGTTAAAGACGTCTTCTGGATATACTCTCCATCTGACCATTATATCTGACAATTCATGTAGTTAATTATTCAATTTGTTAAATTTTTCATAATTGCTGTACTTTTTGGGGCATCTATTCATTGTTGCTCTTTGAGACTCACATTTAGTCGCCTCCCGCCATCATGCAGCAGCATCTAGGTCCGAGTTGGTCCGAATCGTCTGTTTCCCGTAGCGTCCTGTAGGGACACTTCGGCATTCGTATTTCTTATATTTTCAGTCTTGATAAATATTTGTAGCAGTTTTTTCACACCACTCTCTATAATTCTTATGATCTAACACATATTTTTCTAAAGTTTTTCAGACTTTGTACACGATATTTAATCAATCACTGTAGAGACGATAATGCAACATTTTTTTATATAAATGCAATGTCGTCCACTAGCAGTGTTTAGGGACGAATCGTCTTTGAACTCTTCGGAATACTTTCACGTGCGGGAGAATTCAAAATATCTCTGCCGTTGGTCGCATAGCGTTCTAGTGTTTGAACATGATGCAGTCACGCTAGTATCCGCCTTCGGCCCACGTTTGCCGAAGGGTTCATGGTGGTTTCTCCAGTTACTAAAACATTATTCTTATTGTATTATATTGTATTTCCAGTACTTCTTATATATATTATGTGATTGTATTTGTGATTTTTTGTGTTTTGATAAAGGGGCGGATTGCCTCGAAAATTTAACAAACCTTATTGTTTACACTGTTTGAATTACTTCTTTGCCCCATATATATATATATGTATATATATCAAAAAAAATCTATAAATGAGAGAAGGAGAAAAAGGGAGAGATGGAAGAAAAAGAAGGGGGGGGGGGGTAATAGTCATTTCCTATGTACAAACACTCTTTTACATACACATACATATTAACAGTAGCAATAAGTTGTAAATAATAGTTATCTGACAGGCTGGAAAACATCGATCAATACACTTTCTTAAAACTTTGTCCTATATGCACATTCCATAAGAATGTACAAATGTACACGGAAGCTTTAAGTACAAAATGTACAACTGGTTATACAAATGTACATGGAAGCTAAAAGTACCTAAGTGTCATTTGTTCAATGTTAAATGTTAATCAAGGGACGTATATTGCTCAATAATCTGTGTGTACATGATATCAGGGACTTCTCTCTGCCACAATAGGTGGGTGTTATTCAATTCCTAAGGCATGAAATAATGATTACAACTGGTGAATAACATCTAATTTATACCATACGTGGAATAAACTCTGAATACGTTTTGATTGGTTGACGCGGTGACCTTTGGCACGGAAGCAGTTCGCAGTGGTTTTGTTATATTCTTGAACATATATATAGATTTTTATCAATTTATTGTTTCGAAAGAATAAACCTATATATCATTTTGTTATAATTTTTGATAAATTGTAATCTCTTATACATTTCCGAATTTGTCAATTTTGGATATCAATAAGCGGCATTTCAAATTAGGTAATATCCTTGCGCCACACCTGATAAATACTATCTTTAGTTATTTTTCAAAAGTTACAAAAAGCACTCGCTAAAGCTCGTGTTTTTATAACTTTTGAAAAATAGATAACTCGAGTGAAATCAATACCATATACAATAACCATTCGTTGTGTAACCTCTACATGTCACATATATGGGTATATGATACTATACAATTCTGTAATGGTAAATTCTTTCTACAAATGAATAATTAAAAAAAAACCAATTCAAAAGTTCCCAGGAGTTTCCAGATTAACTAGTATAATCAGCGATTAATATAATGCCAGATTTGAAACCATCTAATAATTGATAAGCTGATAAGCCAGCCCATAACTACCACACATAGTCGTTTTATAATTACTTCAAAATAGGTATGACGTACATGTACATGTAACATGAAGTGTGCAGTGTTGTTAAATACTTATCCAGAAGTCAGGCCACAATGTATCCATATTTTTGTTCAAATATATTTTCAAAGAATTTTTAACAATTGGACGTAAGCATGCTAATGTCAGATCCATTAAATGCATCACGCGTAAAGCATAGATATGTAACGGCAGTGGGTTTAGAGAGTAGTGTCACTTAACTAGAAATGTGCGTTTTTGTTGTTGTTGTTTTTTTTTCATTCATGAATGTGATTTATCGAATTAAAAAGAAACTATCGTCATTCAGTTAAATTTGATGTACCCATAATGTATGCTATATGTTGTATGTAGCAGCTCTTTACCTACTTTGAAAATGTTTTGAGTGATAGTGTGTGAGAATGAAAACATGATTTTTGTGCTAATCTTTCTGCAACACATTGATTGTAAAAGCGTGAGAGTTTATGTGTGTTAGTGACGTTACGGTACAGAAGCCATGGACTGGTACCTCATTAATAGTTATTCCATACCCCCCTTTTGTTTATCTATTTATTTTTGGTTAGATTTATTATGGGAATTGGTTAACCTTGTGCGGCTGTATGTGTTGTAGTTGTATCATTAAATCCAGTAGGACTTGTTCTGTGTTTATACCTCCTGTTTTTGAGTCATAATTGTGTGGACTCTTTAACGTCAGAACGAATCTACAAAGGATATCGTTAAGCCAGCATATCCACCAGGTCACCGTCATTGTACGACACATACAATTCCTTATGCGGTAATTACCAAACCGTAGGCTATACAGAAATAGCTACAATACAAAGGAGCCGTGGTCACTGTCATGGATTTCAAAATGTCTGGCATGCAGTGTTTGATACAATGCTACTCATAAGCTATGGAGCATTCTGATGAGCGACATGGGACGGACTGAAAACCCATGGGTTATCGGGTTTTGTTTTTGTTTTTGGCTGACATTAGCTTCTGTTCTCGGACCTCGTCAGACCATTTCGGCAATTACATCAATATATTAAATGAGTATTGATTGTTGATCTTCTGCACTATTTGATACTCACTAATTATAACCTACATATAATCGACATGGAAGACGTCATCTATAACTTACGTTAGGTACAACATCAGATAAGAGTATTGGTAGAAAACACTGACTATATTGGCTTAACTATTCTTCCACGCCGAGGCCACCTTTCTTTTAACCTGTTCGTTGATGTTTTGGTGCATTATTATGTTCTCGAACACATTGGGGATTAACGCAATCATGTAAGTAGAAAATTGCCTGTTTAATGTGATATTGCAAAATGTATTCAAATTATTTACAAAATACAAGCAATTGGGGAAACAATGGGGGGGGGGGGGGGGGGGGGGGGGGGGGGTGGAAATAACCAAATGAAAATAAAAATATGGTTGTTGATTATCAAATAACATAAGCTTATCAAACGCGCACATATTTTAATAATTCAAGTTTGTAAAGCGAATGTTTCCGGTAGTTAGAATATCTCGTTTTAACGTTGTCTGATTTAAGTTGCCAAAAGGAAAATTTAAAAGAAAGCAAAAACAAATGCGCACACAACAAAATATGCACTGCCACATGTAGACCAGCAAGCAACAAAACATGGCCTATAATGGGAAGATTGCCGTGCGGGATTTGAACCCGTTACATTGCTACCAGTATTACATTGAAGTACATATTTCACTTCATGATTACAGATTCGTCTGGAATTCATATGCCACATGGACTCATCAAGATTTTGAGACGAGGTATTGCTTCAGCATTAGAAGTAGTATCTAAAGAGAGTTATGTTACTACTACTGACGTATCTGACATTAATACATGATTCAATTTTACTACTATCGTATCTGACACGAATACATGATTCAATTTTACTACTGATGTATCTGACACGAATACATGATTCAACATTACTACTACTGACGTGTCTGACACGAATACCTGATTCAACATTATTAATACTGATGTATCTGACACGAATACATGATTCAACATTACCACTACTGACGTATCTGACACGAATACATGATTCAACATTACTACTACTGACGTGTCTGACACGAATACATGATTCAACATTACTGCTACTGACGTATCTGACACGAATACATGATTCAACATTACTGCTACTGACGTATCTGACACGAATACATGATTCAGCATTACTACAACTGACGTATCTGACACGAATACATGATTCAACACTACTACTACTGCCGTATCTGACACGAATACATGATTCAACATTACCACTGACGTATCTGACACGAATACATGATTCAACATTACCACTGACGTATCTGACACGAAGACATGATTCAACATTACCACTGACGTATCTGACACGAATACATGATTCAACATTACTACTGACGTATCTAACACGAATACATGATTCAACATTACTACAACTGACGTATCTGACACGAATACATGATTCAACATTACTACTACTGACGTATTTAACACGAATACATGATTCAACATCACAACTACTGACGTATCTGACACGAATACATGATTCAATATTACTACTACTGACGTATCTGACACGAATACATGATTCAGCATTACTACTACTGCCGTATCAGACACGAATACATGATTCAACATTACTACTACTGACGTATCTGACACGAATATATGACAAATCAATGTCACTGCTACAGTCGCATCCTTGAGAGTCAACGTTACTTCTGCATTTGAATGTGTACTTCTCTGTGTTTCTAATGCCATCTGGCACGGACCCACGGTACTGCTACAGTCGTATGGTGACTTCCTACTTGTACACTTTCTGTGTAGTGTCGCTGTATTTAATAGCAAGGCTATTAAATGCAGTAGCTTGAACTTGGTTTCAGGTAGATTCTAGAAATCATCTCCTTAAGAAGCTACCTTACTGAGTCTCTGACAGAGGGATACTGTGCCTGCTGTATATAAATGCATGTCTTATGAGGCGATTACATGTAGTTGTTGACCCTTACAATGTTCAAAGTCCTCATATAACCCTGACAATTAGTGTTTACTTAGACAACCACACTCATATGACCCTGACTGCTGTCTGCTGGAAACCCTTCCTAAAGTGACACTGTCTGTTGGTGTCCTAAAGTTACCTGACTCTTAGTGTTAACCAGACACCCACACTCATATGACCCCAGTTGTTGGTATCCCTTAGATACCCGTCCTCATATGATCGGACTTTTTATACTCCTGTATAACAACCATCATAATACGATCATTATACCCCCCGCAACGAAAGTTAGGGGCGGGTGGGAGTATACTGGAATCACCTTGTCCGTCAGCCGTCCGTCCGTCTGTCCGTCTGTCCGTCCGTCTGTCACAAAATTTGTCCGGCTATGCATTCGCTCATTTCTTTATGGATTTCACTCAAATTTGGTATATAGTTAGAAGACCATATGAACTTGTGTCCCCTGCAGTGATTTTGCGATTTAGCCCTTGCGAGTTATGCCCCCTTTTTATACAAAATGTGTCATAATTTTGTCCGGCTATGCATTCACTTAGTTTTTGATGAATTTTCTTGAAACTTTATACAGAGTTGAAAGATGGCATGAAGTTGTGTCTCCAGTAACGGCTTCTTCCGAAAAAAACCCACCTTTTTACAGAGTTATGCCCCTTTATGTAAAAAATGGTTACTAGCTTGTCCGGCTATACATTTGCTTTGTTTTCAATAGATTTTACTAAAATTTGGAACGTAGTTAGAGGACCCTATGAGGCTAAGCTCTATGCAAAGATTTTACAGAATTACCTGTTCTAATAGAGTTATGCCCCTTTTTCTTTAAAGGCGAGCAAAATTTTGTTCGTCTATGCATTCACTTAGTTTTTGAAGGATTTTCTTGAAACTTTATACAGAGTTGAAGGATGGCATGAAGTTATGTCTCCAGTGACGGCTTCTTCCGAAAAAATATTTTTACAGAGTTATGCCCCTTCATGTAAAAAATGGTTACTAGCTTGTCCGGCTATGCATTTGCTTTGTTTTCATTGGATTTTACTAAAATTTGGTATGTAGTTAGAGGACCCTGTGAGGCTGTGCTCTATGCAAAGATTTTGCCGAATTACCAGTTCTAATAGAGTTCTACCCCCTTTTCTGTACAAACGAGCAAAATTTTGTCCGTCTATGCATACACTTAGTTTTGGATGGATTTTCTTGAAACTTTATACGGAGTTGAAGGACCACATGGAATTTTGCCGCCAGGAACAGCTTTTTCCTTTAAAAGAGTTATGACCCTTTATGTAAAAAATGGTTACAAGTTTGTCCCGCTATGGATTTATTTAGTTTTCAATGGATTTTCTTGAAACTTTTTACACAGTTGAAGGACTGCATGCCTCCAATAAATGCTTTTTCCGAAAAAACGTCTTTTACATAGTTATGCCCCTTTATTTGAAAAATGGTTATAATTTTGTCCAGTTATGCATTTCCTCAGTTTTCACAGAACTGTTGTATAGTTAAAAGACCACATGGTGCTGTGATTTTCCCCAAAAGTCCTTTTAAACAAATTATGCCACTTTTAACAAGAAAAAATTGTGAGTTTCATCCGACTGAGCAAGTGTTCAGCTATGTGATCTGGCTATGCGAATGTCAATTTTCAATGAATCATTTGTCCCGACTTTTTGGAATGGCTGCCAGCTGAGTAGTTACTGGATACCAAATCAAACAAAATTGAAGACAATGTAAATGATTATGCCATAAATAGGCAGCTTCATAAAGTATCCAAACCAATCATGGAAAAGCGTATACGTGTCACCCCCTCGGTGACAGCTCTTGTTGCTGTCGGTATCCCCAAGAAACTAGTCCTCATAAATATGACCCTATTTGCTGTTGTTCATTAAAAACCCATCCTCATATGACCCTGAGTGTTGGTGTCCCCCTAGAGACCCGTCCCAATGTGACATTGTTTGGTTTTAGGCGTCACTCCTTAATCATTAAAACTGATATCGTCGAGGTATAATTCTATCATTAATTATTATTTTTTAATAAACTTTCACCGAGGAGGAAGTTTACGCTTCTGGAATTCGACGAATATTTGTTTTACGTGTAAAATGATTCAAACAAAAACCGAAAATGTTTGTACAGAAAGTTTTATTCATACACATTGATGACAAGGTCTTTAGGTCGTTTGGTATAGATCAAAAGATATACAAACTAAGGATTAATTCTTTAAATCAAAACTTCCTTGATAACTTGTTGAATCCTCATGACATATCATGTTTCTGCAGGCTATCATGAGACCAGGCTGGCCGTCGATGATTCCCCTCAATCCCGTAGTTAATCGCTACTAAAATATTCCAATTCTTATGACTTGGCGAGCTTCGTTTACCTCCCCATGGATGAAATCCCCGTACGCCACTTATCAGCGGTTTTCCTGAGTCATATCTCTGTCTCTCGAACGACAAAATATCATCTGCTGAAATACCGTATGTATCCATATCTTGTAGTGTGAGGAGCGACTTCAGGAGAATACAGTCACCACAGTAGAACAAACATGGCAGTATCATCAGCTGAAGCCCGAAATACATTAGCATCCTGCTGGTAAATCAGTTCCTCCTTTCCTCACAAAAATGTGTGGAAGTTTATGCTGCCAACCTGTAAAATATAAACGGGAAAACGTGTATTAACAAACTACTGCCAAATCCTTATTTGTTCTGAAGGTTAATAGGATTGTTTTGCATTATACTCTTCATCAAAAAATCATACGTCAGCCTTAATTATTAGAGTGTCATGTAAATTGTTAACTTACTAATCCCTCGACCAACGGAAACTGTTTATGGACCAGTTATACTCAGATTCTTACGACTGTTGCATTTAACACCAAAGATGACGAATACATAATGGACAGACTTTGGTGGGTTCTAAATTATCGGAATATACAATTATAATAATGGTAATAAATTATTTTATTTAGACAGGCTACATATTAAGATTTTCATCTAGTTTTCAATACGGCCCTGTAAAAGACATACATGTATATATATAAGGTACAACAACATACTTTAAGAATTTACAAGACAATACTTACATCGAAATAAGATATATTAATGACATGTCTATAATCAAAATGATTAGTACATTATAATTTTCTTCATAAGAATTAAGAATAAATATATCAATTACAAATATATAATGTAAAAAGTAATATCACAGCTAGAATACAGAGCAGAAACCGGGTGATTGGGAAGCACCTACCCAGCAAACTTTCCGGCTGTAGTTTATGAATATATTTATGTTTTAGAATATAACAATACAGCTACTTATTATAATAATCTTAACAATAATGTGCATTACATATTATAATAATCTTAACAATAATGTGCATTACATATTATAATAATCTTAACAATAATGTACATTACATATTATAATAATCTTAACAATAATGTACATTACATATTATAATAATCTTAACAATAATGTACATTACATATTATAATAATCTTAACAATAATGTACATTACATAAACATAGTTTGATAGGCAATATCACAGGATAAAGACCAGAGAACAGGTGATCGGGTGACCAGAGAACAGGTGATCAGGTGACCAGAGAACAGGTGATCGGGTGACCAGAGAACAGGTGATCGGGTGACCAGAGAACAGGTGATCGGGTGACCAGAGAACAGGTGATCGGGTGACCAGAGAACAGGTGATCGGGTGACCAGAGAACAGGTGATCGGGTGACCAGAGAACAGGTGATCGGGTGACCAGAGAACGGGTGACCAGAGAACAGGTGATCGGGTGACCAGAGAACAGGTGATCGGGTAGCCCCTACCTAACAAGCTCTCTGGCTGTAGTTAATACATCAGGAAAAAAATAAGTATAAGATATATAGCTATATATATATGTCAATGATTTAAAACAGATATAACCATGATATGTAGTACATGATACAGGTCAGAGAGCATGCGACTACTATATATATACATATGTAGTCGTATACAGTCGTGCAGTATCGCTCATTGGCTATATGTATACCAATCAAATCAAAACAAAAAACGGAGAACAAATCAGTAAACATCAAGAAAATGACAGCTCCATAAACGTTACAGTAAATTCACTTTTCAAAACTATGCTATATTGTATTGATGTTGACAGACAACATCTACACGAGTTAAAACACCATGAACATTTAATGGCATCCATTTAAAATAAAAAATCCACATCGCAAATATGATTAGCATTAATAAGATTTAAAATGAGGTATTCAAAATAAAAAATTAACATGACTCTTACTTAAGGTAATGTCAATGTTAGGAACAGTCTTTAAGTCCATACTATTGACATTTATAACTAGCAATACAATAATCCGTCAACAACTTTGAAGTCCTACGTAAATGCTCGACATTATCAAACACGAAGTGATCACTTCAAGTGTAAATTGAGATTTTCTGATGACGTTTGGGATATAATCCACTAAGAGGATAATTAAGTATCACGAAAACCATCACCAGTTAATACAGATTGATGTTGTATAAGGGATATTGTCTTCACGACACATTTCCATCATAAATAACACATCCGTGACTTCGGCTTACACTGGATTCTGAATGGGTGTGGTACGGCGCATTTCCTTCATAAATAACACATCCGTGACTTCGGCCTACACTGGATTCTAAATGGGTGTGGTCATATTTACTCACATCTATTTAGAAGTGTTGTGACATGATTCAGCCTTCAACAGTAACAACAAGTACAAATTATTTACAACTTATCTGCAAATATCATTTATTCGTGTTGGTAAACTATATACAATGTAGTATAAACTGTTGCCTTCAACCTGCTTATTACATTCTTTAAAAACTTATCTTATCTGTAAAATATAATGTCTAACATTATGAAATAATTTTGAACAAGATATGAGTTAGTTCCCTTATTTCCTATATTGATGGAGGTAATATACATGATATGCATTAGAAACGTTAATATGGGACACATTCTCAAATTCACGATCAATTGTCAGCGGCGTCACCATTTGTGCCAGCATTTTTTTATCGTTTACATTAGGGTGATCGGAGAAAAAAACTATTAACTTTTCATTACTATATACGGAAAGATGCTAATATCAATGGAACAATCGATGGTCTCGTCAATGCACCATCGTTTACCGTGTCCTTCCGCTCCGCAAAATCCAGTCGACGTTTTTGTTTTGTTTTGCTTTTTATTCAAAACATGAAGACATAAAATATAGTTTCGTGTTAAATTATAATTATTTTATGTAAATAGATGGCAAAGAAAATACAATTTACGGAAATGAAACGGAGACCATTTTTTCAGGCATATTAATATTTAACTAATGTAATGTGTGGAAATTCAGCACGTGAAACGATGTTTTCATACTGTATTCGTAGTGTTTTCTGGGTAAAATGTTTGTTGTTTTCACTTGGTATGTTCGTATTAAGAATCAATACCAAATATTTGTGTAATCATCTTTACAAGTTACATCGAATACATTGTCTGTTTATAAGAAGTGTACATTCGGAATTGGACATATACCACGTGGAAGTCCTTAAATATCGACGTCACACATACCATTGTAAGGTATTTTGATCAAACTACGCATTGTCTCAACAAACCATACTATTGTTGAAGTCAGTTTAAACAAGCGAGTATCTAATATTTTAGCTATTGAAGCAAGCTCAGTAGTTGAAAATCAGGGAAAATACAGAGAAAACGTACTGAAGAAAGACTTATATCCGATTGATGGATTTCCTATATTGACGACATCGTGCTGGTTAGGAAAGTGGTAAATATTGAGCTAGGCGTATATCATACTTTCACAAATAGTTAACTAAAGGCTTCCATGTACTTTTCCAAATCGATCCCTGTTGTGCTGCTGTCTCCTAAACGTTACTCTGTTAGTTTATGTTGCTTCACATATGTTTTGTTTCCCTTGTAACTGTTGAATCTCGTAAACATTTTCGGTATTCTTATGCCTGACTATTACCAAAGAACGAATAGTCAATGAAAAAAGTAAATGATTATCTGGCCTTGGTTGGAGATTATTATGAGTTCAGTAATAAACCAATGATAGAGAGCTCATGACCCAGCTACAGTGATCTATTGACAATTATTTGTAAGTTCGTATCCCACAGACGGCAGTGTGTTGCTATGCCTTTGAGCAGAACAATTGTTACTCAGTCCCATCTGCCTACGATGTGTAATATATGTTTTGAGTTGAATATGGGTGTTTCCGTGGTGTACTATTTATAATATAATAAGTAGTATGAGAAAATAAATGAGTGTTTAGAAATACAGATCATAGCAATAGGATTATCATTACGACCCCTATCATCAACCCACGTAAGCTCAGAAATCTTAGTGTACAATGAGAGCAGATGGTTATATGTATTAAAATAATATATGTTCGTATATGTATGGCATATGTTATGTGTATCTTATTGTTTATTAATAGGACACTACAAACAGCTCCACGATGATAAAACTATATATAACTTTACCAGCATGTAGAACGCTGTTACACGCTGACTTATTTGGTATGGCCACGCCCAGATATATTCTGAAGAAGATCTGTACAGGCACTTTATGCCCTAAAACCCAGTACAGGTATGTAGACATTATTACAAACAATCGTCTCAGTCTCGGCTAATGTCCATGTCTCTTACCACACAATGACACGTATTTGGAAATTGAGGCTTTTAATTTGTATAAGCAAATTGTGTGTATTTGTGATTCAAATTAAATGCCATTAAACAGATCACATGAATTAACTCATCGACCGTTGTCATATGGATACAGAGGAAAAGCTTTTGGCTGCAATGAACACAAACATCTTGATGATTAGCTTTTATTCTGGAGAGGACACCATTGGAATTAAGGAAACTCACTAATATGGAAGCTCAACAACAGCACACAATTAGGCACAGACAGCAACTCTATCCTGGGGCCAACACCAATGATATATAAATCATCGAAGTAGTTCTTTCCGGAGAAAATATTGGTTTGTGTTAGAATTGATAAATGTAGTAGATAAATAAGTACCTAGGACCTAAATCTTAGCATGGAAATTCACGTATCAAGTATTTCTCCTTTATGGTCAGGTTTGCCTTCTTTTTATTTACCTAATCTATTCTAATGATTCCTAACGGAAAATAATATTCTCACATTTAAGCATTTAACTCGCTATACTCACTCCTCACAGTATCAGGTACTTTCCTTATTTTTTTTTTTATTTTTTTTTTAGAGAGTGACATTATATCCATGGCAAGATGAGAGTACCTTTCGGCCAAACATTTTCCTTTTTATTGATATACACAATGTACACGTTACGTCATTTGCAGATGCACATACCTGTGTTACAAATCAATTTAGAACCAGAAGACTTCAGTATTATACCGCATTACACCTGACAAACGATACCAATGAAAATCGAGTTCACAATCGGACAATTTCGGAATATATCACTGAAAGTGAACCTTAGTTTATTTCATCATTGTTTGAAAAGATCCTCAGATCAACTCTGTTGTTTTAACTATATCAAAATGTATTTATTCGAAAAAATACTTATATGAATATTACAATTACATATTGTAGAGATAAGGTATGTACATGATATTACAAAAGACACAAAATACAGAACTACTCTTCAATACAAATTGAGAGTTTGATACCCCAGACCAAATGATCAATACACATTCACCATGCAGTTATTTTGTCCTCCTAGGACTCGTCAGTGATATAAGGGAAATCATACAGCTGTTTGATCCTCATAGGAGGACTCGTCAGTGAGTAAGGGAGGGACATCATACAGCTGTTTGGTCCTCCTAGGACTCGCCAGTGATGTTAGGGACACCATACATAAGTTTTGTCCTCCTAGGATTCGTCAGTGATGTAAGAGACATCATACAACAGTTTTGTCCTCCTAGGACTCGTCAGTGATGCTAAGACCATCATACAGCTACTTTGTCATCCTAGGACTCGACAGTGATGTTAGGGACATCATAGAGCTGTTTTGTCCTCCTAGGACTCGTGAGGGATGTTAGAGACATCATACAGCTGTTTGATCCTCATAGGACTCGTCGGTGAGTAAGGACATCATACAGCTGTTTGGTCCTCCTAGGACTCGTCAGTGATGTTAGGAACATCATACAACAGTTTTGATCTCCTAGGACTCGCCAGTGATGTTAGGGACATCATACATAAGTTTTGTCCTCCTAGGACTCGTCGGTGAGTAAGGACATCATACAGCTGTTTGGTCCTCCTAGGACTCGTCAGTGATGCTAAGATCATCATACAGCTACTTTGTCATCCTAGGACTCGACAGTGATGTTAGGGACATCATAGAGCTGTTTTGTCCTCCTATGACTCGTGAGGGCTGTTAGGGACATCATACAGCTGTTTGGTCCTCCTAGGACTCGTCAGTGATGTTAAGGACATCATACAGCTGTTTGGTCCTCCTAGGACCAAACAGTGATGTTAGGGACATCATACAGCTGTTTGGTCCTCCTAGGACCCGTCAGTGATGTTAGGGACGTCATACAGCTGTTTGGTCCTCCTAGGACTAGTCAGTGAGTAAGGGACATCTTACAGCTGTTTGGTCCTCCTAGGACTCGCCAGTGATGTTAGGGACACCATACATAAGTTTTGTCCTCCTAGGATTCGTCAGTGATGTAAGAGACATCATACAACAGTTTTGTCCTCCTAGGACTCGTCAGTGATGCTAAGACCATCATACAGCTACTTTGTCATCCTAGGACTCGACAGTGATGTTAGGGACATCATACAGCTGTTTGGTCCTCCTAGGACTCGTGAGGGATGTTAGGGACATCATACAGCTGTTTGATCCTCATAGGACTCGTCGGTGAGTAAGGACATCATACAGCTGTTTGGTCCTCCTATGACTCGTGAGGGATGTTAGGGACATCATACAGCTGTTTGGTCCTCCTAGGACTCGTGAGGGATGTTAGGGACATCATACAGCTGTTTGGTCCTCCTAGGACTCGTCAGTGATGTTAGGATCATACAACAGTTTTGATCTCCTAGGACTCGTCAGTGATGTAAGAGACATCATACAACAGTTTTGTCCTCCTAGTACTCGTCAGTGATGTAAGGGACATCATACAGCTGTTTGGTCCTCCTAGAACTCGTCAGTGATGTTAAGGACATCATACAGCTGTTTGGTCCTCCTATGACTCGTCAGTGATGTTAGGGACATCATACAGCTGTTTGGTCCTCCTAGTACTCGTCAGTGATGCCAAGGGCCTGCAGTGCTGATAGTTAGGCGGCGATGGACGTTCATATGTTGTTGTTTTTTTGGGGGGGTTTTGTTTGTTTTTTTGGGGTTTTTTTTGTTTTCTATTTACAAAGCATTGTACTTGCTGCCGCCATTGCAATATTCGTTACAGGCGACTGAATTCGATATATTTTGCTTTTTCTAACCAATATTATTTTTCTCCTTTCACGTTGCCTTATTTGTTGTCCTTTCGCCCCTGTGATGGATGTTATGGGTTCTATCCCATGGTTGAGGCAAACCAAAGGCGACCAGATAGAGTGTCAGGCTACCGTGTCAATGTGAGGGGTTTTAGCATGATGTCATCAACAACGCCCGCCAGTGGCGCCATCATTTGTTGACATTGTCCTTAAATGACCTTGCTGTGTAAATCGGACGTTAAACAATACCAAATGAAACAGTTAACAGGAATAAATTGATGGTTTAGATGGTTTGTTTTATTGATTAGACGGGATTATAACATGTTATACCTATTTATAAATATTCAAAAGGTCATAGAAATATATGTCTGTTGGTTAAGGTGAGCGACTGTAAAACTCGTTGGAAGCCTGTCTATTCCGAAATATGCATTATCCAGCCAGCTGTCGTATCAAGACATATGGAAATATATATAATGTTCCATCACGTATGTTAACGTTATTCATTACTTCAAGCCTACCCAATAAATAACTCAGCCTATTTGTGATATACATTATTTCAAATTATATTAACAAATCACTTCAGCACAAAATGAAATTTTGATCTTGTCTATACTTAAATCTGCGAAATGTGTTTCAAATTTCTCCAAAGTAATAGCATTAAACTGAGGCATGAAGCCTTGTTTTAATCATTAATATAACATTTTCATTTGAAGTTCTTTCTTCTGTCTGGAAAACCCTCCATCATCATCAAAGTTAATGGGAGGACAGACAAATGTGATTTATTTTGCTTGCATTTAGAATTAGCAATTTCGGTTTTGTGTATGTAGTAAAGCACTAAATATTGATTATTCGATTTTAACTGGAGAATAATTCCGGCGTGTCCCCACACGGTTGGTAAATTGAGGCTTAACTGGTAAACTCCTAAGAGGCTTCGGTTTACCTCCATTTGTACGCGATGACCGCTGAAAGGTTACGATAACATCTTAATAGATCAGCCTATATCTATATAAGTAAATTGTTTGGTATTATTAACGTCTCATCAATAGCTATTGGATGGTTATTTAAAGACGCCCAGCCCATCCCTCTCGCACCCCACCCCGTGACAAAATGCATGCGTGTGTGCGTATTGTTTGAGGCCGCAGTATGTTCGTGTTCATCTCCTTGTGATAGCGCGGATATTACCCCGACTTTATAGTGCTACCTCACTGAAGTATACTCTCTAAGACACCCAAAAAGACGCCACGCCCAGCCACATTATACTGACAACTGGCGAACCAATCATCCCTACTCCCAAAATGCCGAGCGCAAAGCAGGAGCTACAACTATCTCTATAGACTCTGTCGTGTCTCGGCAAGGGAACAGAGCTCGAAACCTTCCTTACAGGGACAAACGATTAGAGCTAAACTCCTAAAGTGAGCCGCAATCTCAGAAACATACAAGATATAGGTTAATATCGTAATATATTAAACACATGAATTCCAACAAAGTTTTAAGACATTGTGACCGAAATGAGAGCTTAAACAACAAGACACTTAAAATATAGAAATAAAATGAAAAAAATTAGTAATGGTTGGCCAGTTGATCCTAGCAACAGCAAGTTGCAAACAAAACTGAACAAAATGGATAAATTCAAACCGGTGATCGCTCTAGCCGTCTGTTTTAACAAGGTGTTTGAATCTGAAACACACGACACCCCTGATAATATTTACAGAGTTTATCTGAATTTCGTGTTCTATTGTGATACCAAATAATCTGATCACTAGCAATCGACAAGATCAACCTGCAAATATAACTTCAATGAAACAGCTTACCTAGCTCGCTCCTGTAGAGTACCTGACTGTTGTATCAAACATGTCTGCACGCTCACACCGTAAAGTCAACATATCTAGCCATATAATAGTCATTTACAAACCAGCACTAATTGGTTGGTACGGTCTAATGTGCATTAAAGTTCTAACCAGTCATGCACAACTTTTTCGAAACGATACAGTTTGCCTGTCAAATATGTGATTACACTTCTAGATGCTTTGGAATTCCCTTTGGATGATATCCTCATTTATTATGACATAAATGTAATCCATGCCAAACGAAAAACACATCAAGACACCAAGTTTTACACACATTTAGACTTTCGGGTAAGCACTTGTTCTAGATGCACAATGTTTATATTATTCAAAAAAAGTTAAATGTGTTTTTATAATGGCTTTCCGAGAAACCTTTCATCTATAGATGTAGGGTAGGTCTGGTTTAATTGGCCTGGTGTACTGTTATCGACCTTTATTCTCCACAAGATCATAGAGATTAGGACTTTGTGTGAATGTTAGTGTTGTGTGACGTTAGATTGGGATAACAAAATCAAATAACATATCTGAATAATTAAGGAGGTATGCCCCATTATCGTGTCATTCACCATTTGCCTGAGCTATAAATGCTACATATATTTTATTGAAGACAATTATGTGTTTACTGATATCAATTACCGGTATGATGTCAGCGATGTAAACTATCAATGGTAATAGTGATGTTAGCGATATGAGTGATATTAACTATCGATAGTAATAGTGATGTTAGCGATATTAACTATCAATGGTAATAGTGATGTTAGCGGTATTAACTACCGATAGTAATAGTGATGTTAGCGATATTAACTATCGATGGTAATAGTGATGTTAGCGATATCAACTATCAATGGTAATAGTGATGTTAGCGATATTAACTATCAATGGTAATAGTGATGTTAGCGATATTAACTATCAATGGTAATAGTGATGTTAGCGATATTAACCATCAATGGTAATAGTGATGTTAGCGACATTAACTATCGATAGTAATAGTGATGTTAGCGATATTAACTATCAATGGTAATAGTGATGTTAGCGGTATTAACTATCGATAGTAATAGTGATGTTAGCGATATTAACTATCGATAGTAATAGTGATGTTAGCGATATGAGTGATATTAACTATCAATGGTAATAGTGATGTTAGCGATATTAACTATCAATGGTAATAGTGATGTTAGCGACATTAACTATCAATGGTAATAGTGATGTTAGCGATATTAACTATCAATGGTAATAGTGATGTTAGCGATACTAACTATCAATGGTAATAGTGATGTTAGCGATATTAACTATCAATGGTAATAGTGATGTTAGTGATATTAACTATCAATGGTAATAGTGATGTTAGCGGTATTAACTATCGATAGTAATAGTGATGTTAGCGATATTAACTATCAATGGTAATAGTGATGTTAGCGATATTAACTACCAATGGTAATAGTGATGTTAGCGATATGAGTGATATTAACTATCAATGGTAATAATGATGTTAGTGATATTAACTATCGATGACAATACCGATATCAGCGATATTAACTATCGATGACAATTATGATGTCTGTAATATTGTCTAGTGTTCATTCCCGGTAATAATGTTGTCAGTGGTATTAACTAGTGAATGCAGTAATGATGTCAGTGGTATTAACTAGTGTTCATTCCCGGTTATAATGATGTCAGTGGTATTAACTAGTGTTCATTCCCGGTTATAATGTTGTCAGTGGTATTAACTAGTGTTCATTCCCGGTTATAATGTTGTCAGTGGTATTAACTAGTGTTCATTCCCGGTAATAATGTTGTCAGTGGTATTAACTAGTGTTCATTCCCGGTTATAATGTTGTCAGTGGTATTAACTAGTGAATGCAGTAATGATGTCAGTGGCATTAACTTGTGATTACTGATAGCAATAAGTGTGTCAATGATATTAACTATTGTTTAGACAAATTAGAATGGCGATCTTGTATAAATGTTTAAATTGACGAATGAGACATATTCTGAAGAAGATAACTTAAAAACCAATCAGGTTCTTAAGACGAATTTAAGCAACACGATTAGTTGAAGAAATGCAAACGAGAGTGACGCGAAATGTATTGATATATTTATTGTAACCTGAAAGAGCTGACAATATAAAAGTTCGAAATTTATTTTTTGAATTGAACCAGCTACATCAAATCAGCATCGGCGTATCTCTCTTTGTGTCCCTAACGAAATTGATGTAACATATTCACATGAAGACATTAATACAAATCTTGGATCGATAAACCTAAAGAAAGCTTGTCCTTAAAGTACAAAAAAAATCTGAAGATACCGTTTTAGCAACGTCATTACCATGACAAGTGTATTGATACATGTGTTACTGTATAGTTCGTCCATACTAAACTACACTTGGAGTTATATTCTTTATCTTGTAGAAACAACAAAACATACCAGCTGTCTCTTAATACTAACATGGTTCAAATGCCTTCATACAGGCGTCGATAAGACATTGATATTCATTTAATTATCTCTATTGTGTAAGCATTACGGATATATATGATATACAGTTTTGACTTAATTAAATACATGTACATTAAAATCAATGCGATATTCCAAACTTAAGAAAACGGATGTAATTACCAAAGGAAATATAACAAAAACGGAATTTGATCAAACTCGTTTAATTTTGTTTTATTTGAATGTGGAATAGCTATAACCACGCGTTAATCAGATTGGTGAAATACGGCACCCTACTGGTCGTTAAACAATGTAGTTGGATTAGAAACTTACGAACAGGAATATTACTACATATTCTCGCCAGATGCTTTACTTCTATCTTTAACTTCATTTAGTTAATATGTCTGACTGTTCATGTCCTGCTGTGGGTCACAATAAAACCACATGTTTTCTTCGGAATAATAGTTCGTACAGATCTTGTAACCTGTTGATCAAATCAAACAAAGTTGATTTGTATTGCTGATTAAAACATCATCTGGGTTTGATTGCCGGAATGTAATACATTACTATTTAGCGATCTGTAGATGAAATATCATTATACATTTGATAATTGACTGTTATGCATATTACTGTGCCCACGATAACTAATAAAACAAGCCTAACACCCGCATTACTCCGTCCAAGATAACTGATAAAGCAAAGTGATTATTACAATTATCATCAGGACAAAGCAGCCATTTGACCATGCCGCTACGTCTTATGAATGCAAATGAACGGAACATGGTTTACAAGAAACAAATTTCATGCTCAAATGATGTGTTATTGCCGTGCTAATACAATTCAATGATTTTGAGGATGAAAAGCATGTTAACTTGACAGAATTGCCTGCATAAACAGAAATACTTAAGAAAAGAGAGAATATATTTCAGTAAATTCAATCATCAACACGTTTTTACTTCTTCAAACGATGCTCTGAATAAATGTGGCGGAATTCATCAATTATTGTTATAGGATAATCCTACAATATGACAGGATTTTTGAATAATGATATGATATATCTAACTAATGGCTGTCAATCGCTCTTGAGGATGCTTTAGGAAAATTCATAATTAATTTATTTTCCTATTATTAAATCATTGCCTATCTTTTGTATTGCTAAGAACGTCATACTCTTAAACCTGTTAAAGTAGACTTATAGTTAACCACCCATTATACACGTTTAGCGTGAAGATCAGATATACGTATATACATTATCAAGCCTTCAGTCATGATTGAACATTTCCTTTATTGCTACCATCGTGTAATGTTAATTATTATAACGGAAAACGAAATTAACGTTATTGTGTATCTGAGAGAAAACAATAAAAATACTATGTTTTTGTAATGATTATTTTATCTACGTGTGTTTTAATTAACATAAAAATCAATATTTCAGTATTTAATTTCTTTTTTATATATACACTGTATAATTAAAGCATTTCAAACAATAAAAACACTTACCTGTATTAGCGATACTACATCATTCCTACAATTTTGTCGTAGAAATCCGAGAGACGAGATAGGAAGATAGCAGTTCTCCTGATTATGTTTGTGTGGCGTTGTTCAAAGACCGGAATGTGTTTATATATATATTATACTTCAGTGACAGGAGTTCATACTACTGCATTGCGCTTACAGCAATATTCTACAGCGGCGACACTTCTCGTTAGTACAGATTAATTGTTCTGCGTGTTTATATAGGTGACAGCACCCACACAGGCAAAAATGTCATAGCTGACCCGTTGTCTAAATAATCATTGGTAAAAAATTATCATCGCGCCAAGCGTCGGTGGTATCTGGTGTTATATATCGCGGCGAGTGTCAAAAATGGATGGTGTTACATATGTATAGTGCACATATGTCGGGGTCAGTGTCGGTGATGGTTGGTGTTATATGTCGGGGGCAGTGTCGGTGATGGTTGGTGTTATATGTCGGGGGCAGTGTCGGTGATGGATAATGTTATATGTCGGGGTCAGTGTCGGTGATGGATGGTGTTATATGTCGGGGTCAGTGTCGGTGATGGTGGTGTTATATGTCGGGGTCAGTGTCGGTGATGGATGGTGTTGTATGTCGGGGTGTCGGTGATGGGTGGTGTTACTGTATATGCCGGGGTCAGTGTCGGTGATGGATGGTGTTATATGTCGGGGTCAGTGTCGGTGATGGGTGGTGTTATATGTCGGGGTCAGTGTCGGTGATGGATGGTGTTGTATGTCGGGGTGTCGGTGATGGGTGGTGTTATATGTCGGGGTCAGTGTCGGTGATGGGTGGTGTTACTGTATATGCCGGGGTCAGTGTCGGTGATGTATGGTGTTATATGTCGGGGTCAGTGTCGGTGATGGTTAGTGTTATATGTCGGGGTTAGTGTCGGTGATGGTTAGTGTTATATGTCGGGGTGTCGGTGATGGGTGGTGTTATATGTCGGGGTCAGTGTCGGTGATGGATGGTGTTATATGTCAGGGTCAGTGTCGGTGATGGATAGTGTTATATGTCGGGGGCAGTGTCGGTGATGTATGGTGTTATATGTCGGTGATGGGTGGTGGAGGATAGGGGGCGGGTACATGTCGAGGTTATTGTCGTTGAATGATGGTTTTTTATGTCCGGGTAAGTGTCGGTGATGGGTAGTTTTTTATGTCCGGTAAGTGTCGGTGATAGGTATCTTTTTATGTCCGGGTAAGTGTCGGGTGATAGGTATCTTTTTATGTCCGGGTTAGTTTCGGTGATAGGTAGTTTTTTTATGTCCGGGTAAGTGTCGGTGCTAGGTAGTTTTATATGTCCGGGTAAGTGTCGGTGATGGGTAGTTTTTTTATGTCCGGGTAAGTGTCGGTGATAGGTAGTTTTATATGTCCGGGTAAGTGTCGGTGATAGGTAGTTTTTTATGTCCGGGTAAGTGTCGGTGATAGGTAGTTTTATATGTCCGGGTAAGTGTCGGTGATAGGTAGTTTTATATGTCCGGGTAAGTGTCGGTGATAGGTAGTTTTTTTATGTCCGGGTAAGTGTCGGTGATAGGTAGTTTTTTATGTCCGGGTAAGTGTCGGTGATAGGTAGTTTTTTTATGTCCGGGTAAGTGTCGGTGATAGGTAGTTTTTTTATGTCCGGGTAAGTGTCGGTGATAGGTAGTTTTTTTATGTCCGGGTAAGTGTCGGTGATAGGTAGTTTTTTTATGTCCGGGTAGTGTCGGTGATAGGTAGTTTTTTATGTCCTGGGTAAAGTGTCGGTGATAGGTAGTTTTTTTATGTCCGGGTAAGTGTCGGTGATAGGTAGTTTTTTATGTCCGGGTAAGTGTCGGTGATAGGTAGTTTTTTTATGTCCGGGTAAGTGTCGGTGATAGGTAGTTTTTTTATGTCCGGGTAAGTGTCGGTGATAGGTAGTTTTTTATGTCCGGGTAAGTGTCGGTGATAGGTAGTTTTTTTATGTCCGGGTAAGTGTCGGGTGATAGGTATCTTTTTATGTCCGGGTAAGTGTCGGTGATAGGTAGTTTTTATGTCCGGGTAAGTGTCGGTGATTGGTAGTTTTTCATGTCCGGGTAAGTGTCGGTGATAGGTAGTTTTTTTATGTCCGGGTAAGTGTCAGTGATAGGTAGTTTTTTATGTCCAGGTAAGTGTCGGTGATAGGTAGTTTTTTTATGTCCGGGTAAGTGTCAGTGATAGGTAGTTTTTTATGTCCGGGTAAGTGTCGGTGATAGGTAGTTTTTTTTATGTCCGGGTAAGTGTCAGTGATAGGTAGTTTTTTATGTCCAGGTAAGTGTCGGTGATAGGTAGTTTTTTTATGTCCGGGTAAGTGTCAGTGATAGGTAGTTTTTTATGTCTGGGGATGTGTCGGTGATTGGTAGTTTTTTTATGTCCGGGTAAGTGTCGGTGATAGGTAGTTTTTTATGTCCGGGTAAGTGTCGGTGATAGGTAGTTTTTTTATGTCCGGGGTAAGTGTCGGTGATGAGTAGGTTTTTTATGTCTGGGGATGTGTCGGTGATAGGTAGTTTTTTTATGTCCGGGTAAGTGTCGGTGATGGGTAGTTTTTTATGTCCGGGTAAGTGTCGGTGATAGGTAGTTTTTTATGTCTGGGGATGTGTCGGTGCTAGGTAGTTTTATATGTCCGGATAAGTGTCGGTGATAGGTAGTTTTTTATGTCCGGGTAAGTGTCGGTGATTGGTAGTTTTTTTATGTCCGGGTAAGTGTCGGTGATAGGTAGTTTTTTATGTCCGGGTAAGTGTCGGTGATAGGTAGTTTTTTATGTCTGGGGATGTGTCGGTGATAGGTAGTTTTTTATGTCTGGGGATGTGTCGGTGCTAGGTAGTTTTATATGTCCGGATAAGTGTCGGTGATAGGTAGTTTTTTATGTCCGGGTAAGTGTTGGTGATAGGTAGTTTTTTATGTCTGGGGATGTGTCGGTGATTGGTAGTTTTTTTATGTCCGGGTAAGTGTCGGTGATAGGTAGTTTTTTATGTCCGGGTAAGTGTCGGTGATAGGTAGTTTTTTATGTCTGGGGATGTGTCGGTGCTAGGTAGTTTTATATGTCCGGATAAGTGTCGGTGATAGGTAGTTTTTTATGTCCGGGTAAGTGTCGGTGATAGGTAGTTTTTTATGTCTGGGGATGTGTCGGTGATAGGTAGTTTTTTATGTCCGGGTAAGTGTCGGTGATAGGTAGTTTTTTTATGTCCGGGTAAATGTCGGTGATAGGTAGTTTTTTATGTCTGGGGATGTGTCGGTGATTGGTAGTTTTTTTATGTCCGGGTAAGTGTCGGTGATAGGTAGTTTTTTATGTCCGGGTAAGTGTTGGTGATAGGTAGTTTTTTATGTCTGGGGATGTGTCGGTGATTGGTAGTTTTTTTATGTCCGGGTAAGTGTCGGTGATAGGTAGTTTTTTATGTCCGGGTAAGTGTCGGTGATAGGTAGTTTTTTATGTCTGGGGATGTGTCGGTGCTAGGTAGTTTTATATGTCCGGATAAGTGTCGGTGATAGGTAGTTTTTTATGTCCGGGTAAGTGTCGGTGATAGGTAGTTTTTTATGTCCGGGTAAGTGTCGGTGATAGGTAGTTTTTTATGTCCGGGTAAGTGTCGGTGATTGGTAGTTTTTTATGTCCGGGTAAGTGTCGGTGATGGGTAGTTTTTTTATGTCTGGGGATGTGTCGGTGATAGGTAGTTTTTTTATGTCCGGGTAAGTGTCGGTGATTGGTAGTTTTTTATGTCTGGGGATGTGTCGGTGATTGGTAGTTTTTTTATGTCCGGGTAAGTGTCGGTGATAGGTAGTTTTTTTATGTCCGGGTAAGTGTCGGTGATAGGTAGTTTTTTATGTCTGGGGATGTGTCGGTGATAGGTAGTTTTTTATGTCCGGGTAAGTGTCGGTGATAGGTAGTTTTTTTATGTCCGGGTAAATGTCGGTGATAGGTAGTTTTTTATGTCTGGGGATGTGTCGGTGATTGGTAGTTTTTTTATGTCCGGGTAAGTGTCGGTGATAGGTAGTTTTTTTATGTCCGGGTAAGTGTCGGTGATAGGTAGTTTTTTATGTCCGGGTAAATGTCGGTGATGGGTAGTTTTTTTATGTCCGGGTAAGTGTCGGTGATAGGTAGTTTTTTTATGTCCGGGTAAGTGTCGGTGATAGGTAGTTTTATATGTCCGGGTAAGTGTCGGTGATAGGTAGTTTTTTATGTCCGGGTAAGTGTCGGTGATAGGTAGTTTTTTATGTCTGGGGATGTGTCGGTGATAGGTAGTTTTTTTATGTCCGGGTAAGTGTCGGTGATAGGTAGTTTTTTATGTCCGGGTAAGTGTCGGTGATAGGTAGTTTTTTATGTCCGGGTAAGTGTCGGTGATAGGTAGTTTTATATGTCCGGGTAAGTGTCGGTGATAGGTAGTTTTTTATGTCCGGGTAAGTGTCGGTGATAGGTAGTTATTTATGTCTGGGGATGTGTCGGTGATTGGTAGTTTTTTTATGTCCGGGTAAGTGTCGGTGATGGGTAGTTTTTTATGTCCGGGTAAGTGTCGGTGATAGGTAGTTTTTTATGTCCGGGTAAGTGTCGGTGATAGGTAGTTTTTTATGTCCGGGTAAGTGTCGGTGATAGGTAGTTTTTTATGTCTGGGGATGTGTCGGTGATTGGTAGTTTTTTTATGTCCGGGTAAGTGTCGGTGATAGGTAGTTTTTTATGTCCGGGTAAGTGTCGGTGCTAGGTAGTTTTATATGTCCGGGTAAGTGTCGGTGATGGGTAGTTTTTTTATGTCCGGGTAAGTGTCGGTGATAGGTAGTTTTTTTATGTCCGGGTAAGTGTCGGTGATGGGTAGGTTTTTTATGTCCGGGTAAGTGTCGGTGATAGGTAGTTTTTTATGTCCGGGTAAGTGTCGGTGATGAGTAGGTTTTTTATGTCCGGGTAAGTGTCGGTGATAGGTAGTTTTTTATGTCCGGGTAAGTGTCGGTGATAGGTAGTTTTTTTATGTCCGGGTAAGTGTCGGTGATAGGTAGTTTTTTATGTCCAGGTAAGTGTCGGTGATAGGTAGTTTTTTTATGTCCGGGTAAGTGTCGGTGATAGGTAGTTTTTAATGTTCGGGTAAGTGTCGGTGATAGGTAGTTTTTTTATGTCCGGGTAAGTGTCGGTGATAGGTAGTTTTTTTATGTCCGGGTAAGTGTCGGTGATAGGTAGTTTTTTTATGTCCGGGTAAGTGTCGGTGATAGGTAGTTTTATATGTCCGGGTAAGTGTCGGTGATAGGTAGTTTTTTATGTCCGGGTAAGTGTCGGTGATAGGTAGTTTTTTATGTCCGGGTAAGTGTTGGTGATAGGTAGTTTTTTTTATGTCCGGGTAAGTGTCGGTGCTAGGTAGTTTTTTTATGTCCAGGTAAGTGTCGGTGATAGGTAGTTTTTTTATGTCCGGGTAAGTGTCGGTGAAAGGTAGTTTTTTATGTCCAGGTAAGTGTCGGTGATAGGTAGTTTTTATGTCCGGGTAAGTGTCGGTGATAGGTAGTTTTTTATGTCCGGGTAAGTGTTGGTGATAGGTAGTTTTATATGTCCGGGTAAGTGTCGGTGATAGGTAGTTTTTTATGTCCGGTAAATGTCGGTGATGGGTAGTTTTTTTATGTCCGGGTAAGTGTCGGTGATAGGTAGTTTTTTTATGTCCGGGTAAGTGTCGGTGATAGGTAGTTTTATATGTCCGGGTAAGTGTCGGTGATAGGTAGTTTTTTATGTCCGGGTAAGTGTTGGTGATAGGTAGTTTTTTATGTCTGGGGAGGTGTCAGTGATGGGTCGTGATGTATTCTGACGCAAACGTCAGTATTTTTTTCTTTATATTGCTGTGCGTGAATATTTTCCTTTGAAGTCTGTGAACAATTTATACATTATGGAAGGGGAATAATTACAAAGGAACCCGCTATAGATAGTGAGGGCGTTGTTATTAAAATACAGGGTTATCTTGATAACGTAGATTGAAGATATGTTCAATGAAACGTCTTAATCTACAATTGATCTCTTAATATATGTAATCCTGCTACGAGATAATATGAATTATTTTCTTCATCAAAGGAATCCGGAATCAGTCGAAAGTGAATATATCCATACCTGGAAACACACAATATACTATCTAGTGGAGAATCAATCGTTATCACCAGGCGTTAGTTTTCCTATGATGATTGTGGTGCTAATCTTAAACAGGTTTAACAATTCCATTACTCCACGTTTTGTGAATCTCGTCAATGTTGATAATCTACATGTAATATTGATCGCGGATTCATACATTTATGTATACCTAATTACAAACAATTATAACACCTGCAGCTATCTGTCCCAAGACAATCAAATATTTTAAATCTTAATAACATCCGGGTAAGCCACTCTCAGCGGAAGATGCGTTATCATAGTCAGCAATTCAATATAGTAAAAACTAAATGTAACATATCCTATAGTATACTGTCGTATGGATCTTAGATCACATTGGATGAACATGAAGAAATTCACACGATTTACAGTGTTATTTCGTCTAACAGACCATCACATGCCAACTCACGCGTCATTTAGCACGGATTGAGAGAACGTTAACGGCGCATTACAAGGGATTACAACGCGTGATTATATGTAGACGCGTTGTCAAACAATTTAATACTCGCGACACGGTGAATTACGCATGGGCGTATTGGGATTTACAGAAAAAATAGCCCCCACTCTTACTATATCGTTGGTCAAGTAGGAGTAGGGGCTATTATGCTTTTCTATAAATACTTATCAGAATCAAACGCAGACGTCTGTGGGACAACTATCTTTAGGTGCACTTTCATAGCTTCCTACCTTTAGAATCGGTATTTGTTATGGTGTTATTGCCTCAAAAGGGCAACGGAGACCGTGTTTTAGTAACATTGATCATGACCGTCAAAAATGGAGAGACTCGGGCAGACGACAGAAGACACTACTAACATGTAATAGTTAGTCTTCTTAACACAAATTCTGTCAAGTGTTTAACAGATCCATCAGATGATAGATACATAATTATCTTACATCTGCTTGACAATCAATATCAACGGTATGACGTATACGTGTACATTTCCAAAATTATGAGTTACCTCCCGTTACTGACACCATCGTCTCTATGTCCCTTCCTATACATGTCAATAACCCTCAAATGATATCACGCATTCCATCAAAGTATCGAGGTTTTACATACTGAAAGATTTTGTTTTTGTTTTCATTTGGAAAAATGATATTTTCTTCATTATAACAAATGTTGTTAAAATTGCACCATTGACGTACATGAAATTCTACGAAAAAAAAATACAGAATGAAATCGACAAGTGACTAACTATATTCAGGAATGTATAGTGATGAACCCGCTTGATGTAGGTTCATTAGACAATTTCATTTTCTTTAGAAACGTCATCAATGCCTTTTCCTTTCTTCTATATACAGCCAGTATTGCATCTTTTTTGAGGACCGACTTTGTTGCTTTTGGCAACTGCATCCTCCTTTGGTTTAAGTCGTCATGTACTGGAAATGTCTGACTTTAACAATTTTGTTAGGACAAAACCCTGCTTTTCCTGATTTGCCATATTTTTTACACCATTGTTAGTAACGACAATTCCTTTCATGTCATTTGGGGTTTCAGTCTCTCTATTTTGTACCTCTCACCAACGGTCAGCTGCCAAAACCCCCAGTAATACATACATTGTAAATGTACCAACAACCCATATAATGGCTATAATCACGTGCTTCATCTTTTGATTTTAATAATAAATCAACTCGATGTAGTCTCTCAAAATAGTTGTCATTAACCATAACGGTGACTTTATTGAGGAGTTGCTGCAATGTATACCTAACCCCAAAGATAGCCTACTTAATGGCAATCACTTTTGTGGATAGCAAATTTAAAACAAGAGTAGGTTAATAAAATCCTTAACATTCTAGTATTATCTAATCACAGCAATTTCATACGTAAAAATGTCATTGACATAGCCTAGATCTTATCAATAGCTACATGTCGTAAAATTGAACCTTCATACATCTTTGAACGGAGAAGGGAAAGAATTTAACCTCATGATCGAAATTGATGAACAATTCATGATTATTATATTAGAAAGTTACATTAAGAAATATGGAATTGAAATCCTTTATAGACAAATGAACCTATAACTGATAACATAAAAAAATGGGAGATATTCCGAATCCACCACTGCAAAACTGTCCCGGTCTGGAAGTACTTTTCTCCACTCCATAGGACTTGTTGATTGAAAGCAAATGAGAATTATTGAAATGTGAAACAATTGAAATAAATTGAAAAAAAAAAAAAATGAAAATGGTAGTTCACTAAATTATCAACTAAACCAAATCAAACAAAACTAATTTGAAACTGAACGTTTGCTAGAGGTCACCGCCACTTGTTATCAAAATGAATGTAGAAGCGGCCATAACCTTGTAAAAACTTGTTCAAAAATACAAGTTTCAATGCCAAGATACATAATGCAGTTGTCTTCCGGATTTTCCCGTATATATGTCCGAATTCCCCCATGTACATATAATGTAGTAAAATCACTATAGAACTCATACAACTAAATCAGCCAATCAGCTGGTGATTGAAGTCCCCGAAGAAAATGTGTTTCATAGGTTTGTAGCTGTTTTCTTGAGTTAATAACACATTAAATGGATACTTTCTGTATACGAGAATAAAGAGTAGGGTTTTGATATTTGGAAAATCAAAAAATAAACACTCCTACTAAAAATAGAATAACGCGGAATTCCAGGTAAGAAAAGTCGGAAATTCCCCTGTTGAGGTTCCTAAGTGCACTGTAGATGTAAGGGTTATTGTGTTTTGAGTACCCGTTGTATTTTTGATAATTCTCTTGCTGTAGGTATATATCCAGACAGTTGGAAAACTGCAAATGACACTCTTGTTATTAAAGAAGTGCACAAACCTATTTAATTTAATAAGAGACCCATTTCACTTATAAGTATTGTTATATAATTTTCTCAGAGATACACCTTTTTTACTAAACATCAATCCGGTTTTACCGCTGGCGATTTTGCAGTTTACCAACTACTTTATATTACAAATGATATCATGAAAAGCCTAAGATTTAGGAAAAGAGATTAGGATAGTGTTTTGTGACATAAGCAAATCATTCGACCGTGATAAGCATGATTGGTTGATATACAAGCTGAAATTAGCTGGATGATCAGGCAAAATCATTAAATGGTTCGAAAATTATTTTTAAAATAGGAAGCATAGGGTAGATTTTGGCGAGGATTTTTGGATTTCAACAATATAAACGCAGGCGTTCCGCAAGGTTTAATTCTTCGCCCATTACGTTTTCTAGTCTATATTAATGACATTGTTTGTCAACTTAAGATGTACTGTTAATCTTTGCTGACGATACGTCCCTTTACGTAATTGTGGGCAATCCGAATGTTTTGATATCATTCAAAAATGGGCTGATTAATGGCTGATAACTGTCAATCCCAACAAGACAGAAAGTTTACTTATCTCTCGGAAAGTATTCGGACCTGACCACGGAGTCATTTATTTAAATAATGTCATTATTTCTAAAGTGTCTTATCATAAGCATCTTGGAGTTTGGTTTTCGTCTATTTTTTCTTGGAACTTTTATATTAATAATATCATAGAGTCTGTATCGAATCGTTTAAACGTATTAAGGACATTGAAGTTTAAACTTGATAGACATTCTTTACAAACTATTTATTTATCCTTTATCAAACCGACTTTAGAATATGCTGATATAATTTGGGACAATATACCAAATTATCTTAGTGATATGTGAGAAAGTGTGCAGATAGAGGCAGAACTGTTTCAGGAGGGGCTAAGCTTGCAAAATTAGAGCCCCTTTAAAGAGACGCAAAAACAAACCTTATTGATCGTCGTAAAAAAAACTTAAACTATTGCAATTTGAACTTTGATTTTTCAAAGTAAGGAACCGTTCACCGGTCTCAAAAGGGAAGAATATCTTTAGACCCACATGAGAAAATAACAACGATAGAAACCCCTCCTTTCTACAGCGATTCAAGATTATTGGGTTGATCTTTATGTATTAGGCTAGTACAAATAAAATGGGATGAAATACTCTTCTTTCTACACCGAAATCCTAACCACTAACCACTAGGCTACAGAGGAACAATTCCACAAAGGAAGAGTTGTATTCCCTATCAACAAAACTGGCCTACTTGTATCTTATGCTTATTTCAATACAAGATACCGTAAAATCTAGATGTTCGTTGATTATAGAGAATTTAAAACATATTGCATTTAACAAAAACAACATCAATATATCAAAACAATATTTCATTTCCGAAGCAGACAACGTTTAAACATAACCTCAGAACTAGAGTGTTAGTTTACTAAAAATAGTGATTTTACTTTTAAACTTTTAAAAGAAGGTTGGGGTTTCAAAATGGCCCGAGAAGCAAATACGATAGCTTATTTGTGCTATTGGTAGCCTCTGTAGTCCCACGTTTGGAAATAAACATCTTTTGCCAAAAATGAAAAAAGAAAAAGAAAAAACATGCAAAGCAAGAAGTTACAATTTTGAGAAAGAACATGCTCTCTTTTTTTGAGCGAACTTTTCTGAAGGTCAAAAATATAACTTCCAACTTCCATTCGTTATTATGTGCTAAAAAAACATGCCCAAACAATATAAAATGAATTGGTAATTAGGAGTTTTGTACAAAGTAATTAAAATTGATTGACAATATTGCAAAGTAATGTTTAAAATAAAAACAAGCACAGGGCAAAATATGTTTTGCATTGAAATATCTTAAAATGAAATACAATAAAATGTTAATAATTGATGTTAACCCAGAACAACAGCAGTGCATCCTCGTGATTTTTTGTGGAAATACCAGTGTCAATAGAACATCGTGGAAGAATGACTAGAAACTGCGTTATGGTCCAGCCTGTCGAGGCTTCACAATCTGCATGATCCAGAGAGGAGAAACGCAGGAGTAAACGAAGACTACTGCATTAATAGCATTTGTGATATCTCCGAAAGAACAATGGATGAGTTCCCTTGATCGCGAAGGTAGCCGAGAAGTCGACATTTTTTTATTTTTTTTTTTTTTTTGTAAATATGATACAAACGCTTAGATATAATATTTCATATCAAAGACATACAAGCTATTTACTTGAAGAAAATGCAAAAAGTGATTTCAAATGAACAATGAGATTGGGGTATATAGGGTATATTGTCATTTGGGTGACACACATCAAAGAAAACAAAAATCAACACTTTGCACAAATGGTAAAGCTGTGATGTTTGAGCAGAATTAGTGTAAACGATTCTGTTTTGAATATGGAAGACATTGAAAATGTCACTTGTTTACAAAAAAAGGCGTTTTTCACATGATGCATAAACAACAAATATGACAATTTTGAAACTTTGCTTATTCAAACGCGCAAATTCTCTATGTCTGGCACTGCAAAAAAAAGCAACATAACAACATTGGCTTGGGTTGGAGTTTAACTTGCGAATATTTCGGTAAGCAAGTCTTGTACAACGTCTTTGTGTGGTCAAATCATCTCTATGTGTCAATATGTATTCAGAACAGTTGTTGTTTAGTCGTTACAGTCATACACATAAAAATTGGGATTATCATATAGATAATAATTTAAATATGAAAATCTATTTCGTTATAACTCTTTAACTATTGTATGGAATTTGGTGTAAGTTGGTGGGAGGGATAATTACAAGATGTACTTTGATATCATGAAAAAAAGTTGAAATCATAAACAAAATAGCAGTCTTAAGATGACTTCTGATTGGTCGAAATTTAGATAATGTCCTATTTATATGACATTTGGTATATAGATGTAATATAGCACTACATAAATAATAGCGGTGTTCATTTTTGAAAAAAAAACCCACACACACACAAAAACAAAACAAAAAACAGTATGGCCGTCATTTCTTAGCCTCTGATTGGTCAAAATTTTGATATTGTTCGATTTTGATGAAATTTGGTATGTAGATATAATATGGGACACTGGCCACTTTCGTAGCGTGAGTTTCAAGTTTTAACAAATGGTCCATATTTCTTGGCCACTGATTGATCGAAATTTAGATATTTGTCAATTTCAATTAAAATGGTAAATAAGGCTATATTGGGACCACGATTTCAACTGTATGTGTGTCGTTGCCATAGCAACCACACGTAAACATACAGTGGTTTCTGATTAGTCGAACTTAAGATATTGTTTCGTTTCTATTAAAACATGTTATTTAAGGGCTATAAGGGACTGCGAATTAAAACGCGTGGAGGTCTTTGCCATAGCCACTATGATCCTGGTGAAACTGCAAAAAAAATACATGACTGTATTCTATATTTTCCCCGAATCAGCAAGAAAGGGTCACCCAAAGACACCCCGACAATCATTCTTTATCACATGATTTACGTCTAATAATGATACGTCTGCTTGTAGATTTAACAGTGTTAATATAATTTTTACTGTATATATTTTTTTCATCATCATAAGTTCCATGCTTACAACCTCTCTATTGTAGTATAGCTAACAAAATATATTCATGTTTTCTCAACACTACAGAACCATAGCAACAAAGGCTCTCATGCAACAACAAGTTTAAGCTAAAGCACAAAATCGTTTATATTTTTATCAATATGGATATCTTAAATGAATTCACCTGTATACAGTATTACCACACCTTTACCGTTAGCTAAAGGGAGAGCCTGAACACGATACCCGGGTAAAATAATTTCTTCAGTTTTACATATCCAACATTCAGAGAGACATATTACATTTACATATTAATGTATTGATGAACGATTTTAGCACGAACACTTAAAAAAGAGGTGCAACCTTATATGAGGACGCAGAATTCCTGATGAAGGGCTAAGCGTGAAAGTTTTGAACACACCAGTTTGTTACAAGGGGCGGGATCATGTGATTCCTAATGGAAGACTTAGCAAGAAAGCTTGGAACAGAGTGATTGTTTTTTTTATCAATATAGCGAATGTGAGTTAGACATATGGGGCCAGTAATCCAATATGGTATTGACAGAAAAAAAACATAACTCCAGCTCAAAATCGATTAAACGAGGGCATACTATGAACAAATTAAGACATTTGAATTAGACCGGTGTTCCGATGCAATTTGAAAAATTTTCAAAAGAGTGATGCTAATCAAAGTAACAAAACGGATTTGATTTCTACTTAGCCTCTTAAGAAGTTAATTGTTTGTATCGGTTTTGACGAATTTTATCAATTTCGTTTGAAATGAACACAAAAGAATGTCACATAACAAAACAGAAATGAACTAACATTTTAAAAGACTAATATGCAATGCAAAAGGCGATAGTGACACTCCTCTTTTATGGTTGCCGTAACAAATGGGTGGGAACTACAGCAAATCAACTCAAATACGTGTACAAGGATTAAAAATATATAAGATTAAAATATTCCTTGATGGTGTGGATTCACTAAATTAAACTACAAAGTGCGCATCACAACGTCTGTAAAATTTCTTCTGAAATAAATAGCTGTGTAACAAACTGGCAACCAGCCAGCCTCCACACTATCTTCGTGGATATATATGTGGCTATGAGACAACAGAGTCACATTATGTGACATATTTCGATTGATTGTTCTGACTTTACAAAAAAGAAATTTCAGTCAAAATAAGACAAAATGCAAATCATCAACGTGCACAGATATTAGGATACAACAAATCTATTGATTTTCTTCCGTAAACTTAAATCTGAGATGTTCATTTACGTATTGCTTCATTCTAAAAATACACAAGGATACATACGTGTAAAGAAAACGCCAACTCAATATCAAAATTGATAAAACGAATACAAGGTATGAATGAAATATATACACAGAAATCCTTGAAAACGTACAGGAAGAATATGACAAAATGCTCCGGAAAAGTACGTTTTTCTGCATTTTTTGGAGACACCAAGGAAGTGACAATGGAACCACCAAGGAAGTGACAATGGAACCGCCAAGGCAGTGACAATGGAACCACCAAGGCAGTGACAATGGAACGATCAGTGCAATGACAATGGAACGATCAGTGCAGTGACCATGGGACCACTAAGGCAGTTACAATGGAACCACCAAGGCAGTGACAATGGAACCACCAAGGCAGTGACAATGGAACCACTAAAGCAATGACAATGGAACCACCAAGGCAGTGACAATGGAACCACTAAAGCAATGACAATGGAACCACCAAGGCAGTGACAATGGACCACCAAGGCAGTGACAATAGAACGATCAGTGCAATGACAATGGAACGATCAGTGCAATGACAATGGGACCACTAAGGCAGTTACAATGGAACCAACAAGGCAGTGACAATGGAACCACCTTACATATAAAAAATATCAAAAATGTCTAAATCTTTATCGAAAAAGGGAGCGGAAAAATTCCCAATGATACCCTGATGTCGACCGTAAACTTACCAATTGACTTCATCGACCTGATTCTCTCGAGACCTTGTGTTATGACTTGTTACATCAGAGATTGACTTGTAATTCGTGATAATGGGATCAAGCTATTAAATATAGCAACATACTGACCATAGTGGGTTTGAGGAAGCAGGAAAATGTCTTAGCTTCGAGTCAGGCAGAATTATAGTTGTCACAACGGATTCCGTTTACTAGGGAGCATACACTTACAATTAAATTAATTGATTTCCGGCTGCTTTGATATTTATTTCCTTTAAAATTGTTACATTGTGAGGTCGTAGACGGTTAATTAATCCCTCGACCCTATTATTCTACTTAACATCACTACATTTCATCATCTTTGCACAGCGCTATTGTTCCAGAGAGACCAATTCTCTGTGATTGCCACTAAACAGGAACAGACCGCACCTCAGACCAATCTGCCTCCGAATAAACGTTTTAGTTTTGGCCTTATGCACCTATCCAACTCAATCGTACAGAGCAAGACTTGATTTGGAGGAATGTCTAGAGAAATCCTTAAAATGGAAATAGCTTTCTTTGCCTACTTTAATTTATTTAGAACATAAGTCTAGTCTGAACCCATAACATATAGACCTGAAGTTGAAAAAAGAAAATCTACGTAGTCGTAGTTCTGAAATTTGGCTCTGTTGCATTCTAGGTATTATCAACTTGGCTTCTAGCATCACCGACAACACTTATAATGATACAACAGATGTATGATATCCCTAACATCACTAACGAGGCAAAGAATGACGAAACAGCTGTATGATATCCCTAACATCACTAACGAGGAGGCAAAGAATGACGAAACCAGCTGTATGATATCCCTAATACATCACTAACGAGGCAAAGAATGACGAAACAGCTGTATGATGTCTCTAACATCACTGAAAAGACTTATAATAATACAACAGCTGTATGATATCCCTAACATCACTAACGAGGCAAAGAATGACGAAACAGCTGTATGATGTCCCTAACACCACTAACGAGGAGGCAAAGAATGACGAACCAGCTGTATGATATCCCTAACATCACTAACGAGGCAAAGAATGACGAACACTGTATGATACGAACATAGATACCGGAACAAAATGAAGATACATGTGATAGAAACAGCTGTATGATGTCCCTAACATCACTAACGAGGCAAAGAATGACGAAACAGCTGTATGATATCCCTAATACCACTGACAAGACTTATAATGATACGACAGCTGTATGATATCCCTAACATCACTAACGAGGCAAAGAATGACGAAACAGCTGTATGGTGTCCCTAATACCACTGACAAGACTTATAATGATACAAAAAGCTGTATGATATCCCTAACATTACTAATGAAGCATACATGTAGAATGACGAAACAGCTGTATGATATCCCTAACATCACTAACGAGGCAAAGAATGACGAACCAACTGTATGATGTCCCTAATACCACTGACAAGACTTATAATTATACAAAAAGCTGTATGATATAACTAACATTACTAATGAAGCATACATGTAGAATGACGAAACAGTTGTATGATGTCTCTAACATCACTGAAAAGACTTATAATAATACAACAGCTGTATGATATCCCTAACATAACTAACGAGGCATAGAATGACGAAACAGCTGTATGCTGTCCCTAACATCACTAAAGAGACCTGGAATGACGAAACAGCTATTCGATGCCCCTAACATCACTGACGACAGATAGAGTGATGACACAGTTATATGATGTCCCTAATATCACTGACGAGACTTAGAATGATAAAACAACAGTATATCAACAACTTCATGCTGTAGCTATCATCACTGACGAGACCTAGAATGATGAAGCAGTTAAATGATGTCCCTAGCAACACTGGTGAGACCTAGAATGATGAAACAGCAGTATGATGTCCGAATCATCACTGACGATACCTAGAGTGATTAAACAGCTAAATGATGTCCCTAACATCACTGCCGTGACCGAAAATGATGAAACAGCTACAAGATATCTCTAACATTACTTACAAGACCTAGAATGATTAACCTACTCTATGATATTCCAAAAATCAACGACGAAATCTAGAACAATTTTATGACGCAGTTTAATTCATCTTTAGGCTATGGTGTATGCTACTCCCAATGAGGACCGAAAGGTGTTGATATGTGAAGGCATACTGTGTTATATATGTGTAGGCATACTGTGTTATATGTGTAGGCATACTGTGTTATATACGTGTAGGCATACTGTGTTATATATGTGAAGGCATACTGTGTTATATATGTGAAGGCATACTGAATTATATATATGTAGGCATACTGTGTTATATATGTGTAGGCATACTGTGTTGTATATGTGTAGGCATACTGTGTTATATATGTGTAGGCATACTGTGTTATATATGTGTAGGCATACTGTGTTGTATATATGTAGGCATACTGTGTTATATATGTGTAGGCATACTGTGTTATATATGTGTAGGCATACTGTGTTATATATGTGTAGACATACTGTGTTATATATGTGTAGGCATACTGTGTTATATATGTGTAGGCATACTGTGTTGTATATGTGTAGGCATACTGTGTTATATATAAAAATATATATATAGTGTATTATTTTCAATTTTGACGTACGTGTATAGTGTACAGTTAAAAACGAGTTGATATGATAAAGATAATAGTTAAACAATTATCTATATATAATAATCCTAACTAGCGACTATAGAACGACTGATCTGAGTACATGAACATCATGACTTTATTACATGATCAGAAAAGAAAAAAAAAGTCACGGTCTGGATGATGAGGTGCAAAGGCCAACGATATCGAATTTCAAAAGGTCGTGGCGTGACGAATGAATTAACATTCTTCCAAGCGCGAAAAAAAGTTATTTTGGGAACATGACATCCTAGATCCGAGATAATCGCCTGATAGTCTTTGAGTGGGTAGCAGGAGTAACCTAGGGAACTCAAACATACTCTCGCGCAATGGAATTGTTTACAGCAGTGTTAGGAGTATACCCATACCCTACCATAAGCAGGGTTCAGGACGTCAAAAATATGGCTAGTTGCTTTAAATTTTTGCAGTAAAATGTTTCGACGATGAAGGGTCAAGAAATACATTGCAGAAGAAAAACAATCAGATCGTTTTGATTTAAACATTGATACATTATTTTATGCGCTATGCATATATGACACATTATAAACTTGCACAAACGTTTTTTAAGGGTAAACAAAGTTGATTCATCTAGTTAGTTACGAAAAAATATGTATCAGTTTAAGCGATAATATTACGCGAGTACATTTCGTGTTAGATTGCTATATTTACACCCGAACATTTAAGTACGCTCGCTAAACCACGGTCTAACGACGTGGATAAGAATGAACACGTTTCCATTCTATTATTTGTAAAAAAAAAAATGTAATGGTATATAAACATATGTGTGTGTTTAAGCAACAAATTTCATATGATTCATGTTTGTACGCAAATAAAAATACAAATGCAAAACTCCTTAGTTGACTTAGACTCTTAGTTTGTTTTTTACCTTGCCCTATGACCAAGTCACCTTGATCTTCGATCAGTTGACTTCTTGTATAACTCCGACCAACTTTACCTTGTGTCATAACGAAATATTCATTGTGAAGAAATGAAAAAAAAAAAAAAAAAAAAAAATGAATCTTGACCATTGACCCATTGACCTTGACTTTTGATCTCAGTATGTGTTTTTGTGAACAAAACATTTTAACCGAATTTCATTAAAAATCTGTCAAGGAATGCTTGAAGTTAGTTGAGAACTAAATTTGAGAACGGACGGACTGGTAACCGAACAGACGGACAGATTGGCTACTGTGGGCACGAGCGTTGATACGGTACCCAATAAGCAATTCTACCACGTTTGCTATGTAACGCCAGTTTTGATTGGTTAAAAACATGTATTATTTTCCAATAACCCACGCTCGTGCCAATAATACACGCTCGTGAGCCACGGCTGTTACAATTTTAAATATCTAATAATTACCCTTTTCATAAAAGGTTACTATAGCCGAGTGGGCTAATGGGTTAGTCTTTCAATATATTTTTATCACGACGCGAGTTCGAATCCTACGGAGGCCCCACTTTTTTTCTTCTTTTTTTTTTTTTTAATTTTCAAAATCAATGCCATATGATAGATGCTCTTGATCGTAGTACTGTATTGCCTGTATATTTCATCAACAAATAATGCAATACTCAAGAAATAAATTACAAGGTTTTCCCAGGGTTTCTTTGCTGTTTTTCTATTAGAAAGAGGTCGATCTCAGAACTAAACAGTAAACAGTACATGGTAGAATAGAAATAATCAACTTTGACTCGTGTATTGTTGCAGGATATACAACTCGGACTCGGAGATTTTGCAATTTTAATTAATAACTCAGGCCTGTGGCCTTCGTTATTAATTTAATTGCAAAATATCCTCGTCTTCGTTGTATATCCTGCAATAATACACGAATCATCGTTAATTATTTCTTAATTAACTTCTAATTGTATTTTCTTATAAACATGCTCATTTGACTTCACAAATTCAGTAAAATGATAATTAACAGATATTAAAGACCAAAAAGAACAAATATAAGCAATAACTTGGATAGAAAATGTGTTTATTACTTTTATTTTAGATATGCAGTGTTTTGATATATCAAACAGATACACGTATAAGGAAAATAACAAACGCTTTGATATCGATCAGCAATCAAATAATGTAAATAAAAGTTTGGTTCAAAAGGGGACTTTTACTTTAAAGATCATTTTTATGAAATATGTTTCGGTGCCAAAAATTGTTATCACCAACCCTTTTTGAATGTTTAATGATTAAATAGTATTACTGCGGCTGTGGTATGACTATGAACAGTCGTAACACGTGTTTGGTTTTGAAGTATTGTACCTTTATATTTATTGCAAAATTAATTGGCCTTTCAAAGAGAATCGCCAAAAGGTTCAGAATGGCATGACCACCTGGGCACCTGTAATACACAGACAAGCATGACCAACAACTCGCTCCCCACACCTTAGGGTACCTGTAATACACAGACAAGCATGACCAACAAATCGCTCCCCACACCTTAGGGCACCTGTAATACACAAACAAGCATGACCAACAACTCATTCCCCACACCTTAGGACACCTGTAATACACATACAAGCATGACCAACAACTCGCTCCCCACACCTTAGGACACCTGTAATACACAGACAAGCATGACCAACAACTCGCTCCCACGCCTTAGGACACCTGTAATACACAGAAAAGCATGACCAACAACTCGCTCCCCACACCTTAGGACACCGGTAATACACAAACAAGCATGACCAACAACTCGCTCCCCACACCTTAGGACACCTGTAACACACAAACAAGCATGACCAACAACTCGCTCCCCACACCTTAGGGCACCTGTAATACACAAACAAGCATGACCAACAACTCGCTCCCACGCCTTAGGACACCTGTAATACACAGAAAAGCATGACCAACAACTCGCTCCCCACACCTTAGGACACCTGTAACACACAAACAAGCATGACCAACAACTCGCTCCCCACACCTTAGGGCACCTGTAATACACAGACAAGCATGACCAACAACTCGCTCCCCACACCTTAGGGTACCTGTAATACACAGAAAAGCATGACCAACAACTCGCTCCCCACACCTTAGGACACCTGTAATACACAGACAAGCATGACCAACAACTCGCTCCCACGCCTTAGGACACCTGTAATACACAGAAAAGCATGACCAACAAATCGCTCCCCACACCTTAGGACACCGGTAATACACAAACAAGCATGACCAACAACTCGCTCCCCACACCTTAGGACACCTGTAATACACAGACAAGCATGACCAACAACTCGCTCCCACGCCTTAGGACACCTGTAATACACAGAAAAGCATGACCAACAACTCGCTCCCCACACCTTAGGACACCTGTAACACACAAACAACATGACCAACAACTCGCTCCCCACACCTTAGGACACCTGTAATACACAGACAAGCATGACCAACAACTCGCTCCCACGCCTTAGGACACCTGTAATACACAGAAAAGCATGACCAACAACTCGCTCCCCACACCTTAGGACACCTGTAATACACAAACAAGCATGACCAACAACTCGCTCCCCACACCTTAGGACACCTGTAACACACAAACAAGCATGACCAACAACTCGCTCCCCACACCTTAGGGCACCTGTAATACACAGACAAGCATGACCAACAACTCATTCCCCACACCTTAGGACACCTGTAATACACATACAAGCATGACCAACAACTCGCTCCCCACACCTTAGGACACCTGTAATACACAGACAAGCATGACCAACAACTCGCTCCCCACACCTTAGGACACCTGTAATACACAGACAAGCATGACCAACAACTCGCTCCCCACACCTTAGGACACCTGTAATACACATACAAGCATGACCAACAACTCGCTCCCCACACCTTAGGACACCTGTAACACACAACAAGCATGATCAACAACTCGCTCCCCACACCTTAGGGCACCTGTAATACACAAACAAGCATGACCAACAACTCGCTCCCACGCCTTAGGACACCTGTAATACACAGAAAAGCATGACCAACAACTCGCTCCCCACACCTTAGGACACCTGTAACACACAGACAAGCATGACCAACAACTCGCTCCCCACACCTTAGGGCACCTGTAATACACAGACAAGCATGACCAACAACTCGCTCCCCACACCTTAGGGTACCTGTAATACACAGAAAAGCATGACCAACAACTCGCTCCCCACACCTTAGGACACCTGTAATACACAGAAAAGCATGACCAACAACTCGCTCCCCACACCTTAGGACACCGGTAATACACAAACAAGCATGACCAACAACTCGCTCCCCACACCTTAGGACACCTGTAATACACAGACAAGCATGACCAACAACTCGCTCCCACGCCTTAGGACACCTGTAATACACAGAAAAGCATGACCAACAACTCGCTCCCCACACCTTAGGACACCTGTAACACACAAACAACATGACCAACAACTCGCTCCCCACACCTTAGGGCACCTGTAATACACAGACAAGCATGACCAACAACTCGCTCCCACGCCTTAGGACACCTGTAATACACAGAAAAGCATGACCAACAACTCGCTCCCCACACCTTAGGACACCTGTAATACACAAACAAGCATGACCAACAACTCGCTCCCCACACCTTAGGACACCTGTAACACACAAACAAGCATGACCAACAACTCGCTCCCCACACCTTAGGGCCCCTGTAATACACAGACAAGCATGACCAACAACTCGCTCCCCACACCTTAGGGTACCTGTAATACACAGACAAGCATGACTAACAACTCGCTCCCCACGCCTTAGGACACCTGTAATACACAGAAAAGCATGACCAACAACTCGCTCCCCACACCTTAGGACACCTGTAATACACATACAAGCATGACCAACAACTCGCTCCCAACACCTTAGGACACCTGTAATACACAAACGAGCATGACCAATAACTCGCTCCCCACACCTTAGGACACCTGTAATACACATACAAGCATGACCAACAACTCGCTCCCCACACCTTAGGGTACCTGTAATACACAAACGAGCATGACCAACAATTCGCTCCACACACCTTAGGGCACCTGTAATACACAGACAAGCATGACAAACAACTCGCTCCCCCCAAACCTTACGGCACCTGTAATACACATACAAGCATGACCAACAACTCGCTCCTCCAAACCTTACGGCACTTGTAATACACAGACAATCATGACCAACAACTCGCTCCTCCAAACCTTACGGCACCTGTAATACACATACAATCATGACCAACAACTCACTCCCCCAAACCTTATGGCAGTTAATCATACCAGGTGGGGAGCTTCACACCTCCGCTGAATACATAATGAAGCCAATTTCAATTCAGCTAAGCAGTGTGCTAGATTTATAAAAAAAAATATTGTCCTTTTGCCAAATGCCTCCCACAAATTTTATTTTTATCTGGTTTACTGCTGGGGAGGTACATGCCCATTTGCCCTCACCCTCTGGGTCCGTCCCTGACAATGCAGAAACACTATATTGCATTTTTCTGTGTACTTTTTCAAGGGTCTCCGTGTTTTGTGTACATTTTATCTGTTTTTATTTCCATTTGTTCTGCATTGTCACTATATACTCTTACCAAGCAATACAGAAAAGAGCCATACTTTAATTTTCAATATAACTCCCATTGGTGTAGTGATATGAAGAACAATGTTCGTGACGCCGTTTCATCTGACGCCATACTTTTAAGTGTATTTTGTCGTAAAAAAATCGTGCTACCGGATCATTGTAACTTGCAACAATTTATGTAGTTCTGTTGCAGAGAAAGAGAATATCCTCATGGTGGAATATATTGGTTAAAATGTAATTAGATTGATAATATTGTGTTTATTTCCACGGACTATATTTTTTGGCGGGCTTCTTTTTTTAATCTCTAGCTATGCATCAGGAAAGTATTTTTAGCTATCTCGAACGACGATTTTTTTTCTGTTTGTTACAACTGATTTTTTCTATTTCTTATGGCCTTCCTCAGATACACATTCCCTTTGTTCCGGTATATTCTCTTTAAATGAATGAATACTTGATGTTAGGGTTATATTTCCTATTGCCGAAAACGCAAATATGACTTCAAATAAAGACCTAATACGATCGGTTTGTATTGTACCGTTCAGTCATAGAATAATGTTCCTCAATAAGTACCGACGTTAAGTACACTTTCAGTCTATAAAAGACCGAGCGCCTCAGTATCAGGTGTTGAATGGCTAAGATAATGGTCTAGAATTATTAATTCTAGTTGACGTTTGGTTCATAAACCATTGAAATCGATAAAGTAAAGATTCGCCTGATCAAGTGGTACATTTGTGTATATCCATTTAGAACCTAGAAGTGTTCTTATTCTCAAGACAGCGTGTATATTTATTAACAGCATGCCTTTTCTATTTTAAAGTATACCTCTGAAAGGATCATTAAGGTTTTTTGTTCTACATCTAGATATTTTCGCGTCCTGATGTGTTTTAATGTTTGAAGCTTAATATTTATATATTGGCTGACGAGAAAACCAACACAGTAGTCGACCAGCAGAATCTGATAAGGTTAGGTCACTGACGCGGGTCGAAGTAGTTTTACCACACTGGAGAGTATCACGTGCGATCCTTTTTCACACATATAAACGTACCTAAGACATTATCGATCAATTACTGAAATTGAAATAATTTTCTTTCAAAACAGAATTATCATTCGGTATGTATAACTTAAACAAATGGTGATTTAGTGTATGGTATGATGTTACTAAATCACGGAGTGCTGAGAAACGTAAAAAGAATTTGTATGCCTATTATCAATGTGTGTTATGGCATCTTTCAACATTGATTTTATTTGCTGACATTTACACTAAATATAGTTGTTATGCTCATACTTGATCTGTTCTAACGCTTGATTTTGAATTACTTTGACCGACAAAGCTGTTGATCACAATCGCTAAGATGACATCCCTTAAGTTGAACAAAAAACGGTATTGTTTCCCAGCATGTGTTTCAATATCCATGCGATGATACATTTCTGAGAACATCTAGATATGTATTTATCATATCATGCCGTCACATCACATTTCCCGAGTTCACACTGATAGATGTGTAATTATATGCCTGCTTATTATGCAATTAATAAATCGGAATGCGTATCGCATGCTGATTAAAACCATACATTATTGACAGGTTTGATCTACAATACCTACAAATGTCATAGGATATATTTACTGCGTACGTGACAAAACAAACTTATCCAATGCAAAGGTCATGGGAAGTGATTTAATCTATTAAATATATTTTTCATATATTTTTATCTGTTACAGTGTATGAAGATAAAACAGTTAACATCAGTTTTATATCCATGCAAAACAAAAACTCCAAAAAGTTGAAAATAACTAAATATATTACAGGACACCCGAAGAAATGATTGACATACATCACACTTATAGAAAGGTTTGACATGTACAACACCTGTACAAATAATGGACATAGACACAACTGTAGAAATGATTAGCATACACTGTTATATCTGTATTAATGATTGACATACAGAACACATGTAGGAATGATTGACCTTAAACACTCATTGACATACAACTCACTTTTATTATTGATGGGCATGCGTTAATATATATACCTACATCGTACCTTTAGAAATGATTAACACACGCATTACACCTGTGCAAATGATTGACATACAACACAATTGTAGATTAAATAATATACATCACAGAAAATAATATTATTCATTCCTAAATGTACCACCGTACTATATGCATCATATTAAAGGCAAAATGTTTACATTTTCCAATTATTTTGTTACAAAACGTACCTTCGGATATACCATTAGACTGAACTTCCAATCTTAGACACCATGTTAACCGTCCGTGTTACTTGTTACTAGATCCACGACTGAAACGTTTAATGAGAATAATCACCATCGATAGAGCATACGGATTGTCTTCTCCTATCCCCACTCATAAACACTACCTTCCATCTTCCTTCTCTAAATGTAAATTAAGTTTTCCATAGCAGGTGGACATATTAGGCTTTACCTAATAAGTGTAGAAGATGTGTTTAGCAAAGAAATGAGGTTTTGTCAGCACTGGGAAACTTCTGCTGATAAATGCCGGGATTCGATTAACCCAATATTTTCAGAAATATTGATCTTATAACATTATCCTATCAGACACGTTCATGGGCGATATTCCGTAACATAGTTGACTGTAAATAATTCTTATAGTATGGTGCATATATCTGTATGCGTACAGTCAATTAATTTTCCTATTCTACAATTCATAAAGTGTACAGCGTATTAATGGTATCTCGATAAAGGCAATTACCTGTCCTGGGAAAGGTTTTGATAGAGAGTAGATATTGATTATAACAACTTTGTTGGGTTTTGTAACCAGATCCTCTAACAACTTCTCGGCATTCCCAAACAAACTGTGTCCCTTTGTTGATCTTTCTTTGATATCTTTGGTCTTTTTGTTTTTTGCTTTTTGTTTTTTTTCCTCGAGGCTAACTACGTTGAAGAGCTTATCAGAACAGAAAACATGTAATATTACAAGGTCCGCCTATAGATATATTGACGATGTCTTATCTTTTAATAACAAAAACTTAATTGACCTTGTCGATTAAATGTGCAATGTCAAACTACATTCTCTTCAACATCAGCCGGTTACCTCCATCTCTGTACTTACAACAGGGTATCGTGGATATCCACTGCTGTTGAAGCCAAATGGTAAGGGAATAGTAGTTTTACCTCAGGAAAAGCCACGTGATATCGTGTCCTGGATTTGTTTACCTCTGATTGGTGTAGCACATTTGCATTATAATTTTTTCCCATCCGTCCATCCGTGTATGGGCTAAATCAAAGTATCATTCTATTATGTTTCAAAATATAACATATAAAGTCTACATTTTGATAATCATGCTTTTTGTTCCGCTAGAAATACCTTATTAAGTTGACAGCATTTTAAAGAGATACATATGTGAAGTGAATTATCTATTCTCGAAATAGTATGGTACAAAACAAGTTATACCTGTAGCTAGGGGGAGAACGAATCGTTCCAGTCTTAACCTAACATTCCATGGTTACAAGATACCAGCTCTCAACTGAGATGATTCTATCGCCCTCAGCTACGGGTAATATATTACAGGATACCAGCTCTCAAGTGAGATGATTCTATCGCCCTCAGCTACGGGTAATATATTACAGGATATCGGCTCTCAACTGAGATGATTCTATCGCCCTCAGCTACGGGTAATATATTACAGGATATCGGCTCTCAACTGAGATGATTCTATCGCCCTCAGTTACAGGTGATATATTACAGGATATCTGTTCTCAAATGAGATAATTCTATCGCCCTCAGCTACGGGTAATATATTACAGGATATCGGCTCTCAACTGAGATGATTCTATCGCCCTCAGCTACGGGTAATATATTACAGGATATCGGCTCTCAACTATGATGATTCTATCGCCCTCAGCTACGAGTAATATATTACAGGATATCGGCTCTCAACTGAGATGATTCTATCGCCCTCAGCTACGGGTAATATATTACAGGATATCGGCTCTCAACTGAGATGATTCTATCGCCCTCAGCTACGGGTAATATATTACAGGATATCAGCTCTCAACTATGATGATTCTATCGCTCTTAGTTACGGGTAATATATTACAGGATATCGGCTCTCAACTGAGATGATTCTATCGCCCTCAGCTACGGGTAATATATTACAGGATATCGGCTATCAACTGAGATGATTCTATCGCTCTCATTTACGGGTAATATATTACAGGATATCGGCTCTCAACTGAGATGATTCTATCGCCCTCAGCTACGGGTAATATATTACAGGATATCGGCTCTCAACTGAGATGATTCTATCGCCCTTAGCTACAGGTGATATATTACAGGATATCTGCTCTCAAATGAGATGATTCTATCGCTCTCAGTTACGGGTAATATATTACAGGATATCAGCTCTCAACTATGATGATTCTATCGCTCTTAGCTACAGGTGATATATTACAGGATATCGGCTCTCAACTGAGATGATTCTATCGCCCTCAGCTACGGGTAATATATTACAGGATATCGGCTCTCAACTGAGATGATTCTATCGCTCTCATTTACGGGTAATATATTACAGGATATCGGCTCTCAACTGAGATGATTCTATCGCCCTCAGCTACGGTTAATATATTACAGGATATCGGCTCTCAACTGAGATGATTCTATCGCCCTTAGCTACAGGTGATATATTACAGGATATCTGCTCTCAAATGAGATGATTCTATCGCTCTCAGCTACGAGTAATATATCACAGGATATCAGCTCTCAACTATGATGATTCTATCGCTCTCAGTTACGGGTAATATATTACAGGATACCGGCTCTCAACTGAGATGATTCTATCGCTCTTAGTTACGGGTAATATATTACAGGATATCAGCTCTCAACTGAGATGATTTTATCGCTCCCAGCTACGGGTAATATATATTGTAAATCCATTTAGGTGATTACCACATTTCCCTTTTCCATCAAATGACTATACCCCTATTCTCATTGAGCACAGTTTTTGATGGTACATGGCTTTTTTTATTTTCCTGCTGCCTAGTGATCTGCTAATGAGGGTCTTACAGACATTAATATACTCTTAAACAAATTTGAGCTCAAATCAACTAGAAGGAGTAAACCCTACTGAGACTTGAACGAGCCATCTCTTGATCTCAAAAACTCTGTTAAATACGGTATGTACTATCATTACATAAATACGGTATCTACAATCATTACATAAATACGGTATGTACTATCATTACATAAATACGGTATGTACTATCATTACATAAATACGGTATCTACAATCATCACATGAATACGATATATACTATAATTACAGAAATACAGTATATATACAATCATTACATAAATACGGTATCTACAATCATTACAGAAATACGGTATTACAATCAACATAGAAATACAGTATTACAATCATTACAGAAATACAGTATGTACAATCATCACAGAAATACGGTATGTACAATCATTACATAAATACAGTATGTACAATCATTAAATAAATACGATATCTACAATCATTACAGAAATACGGTATGTACAATCATCATAGAGATACAGTATGTACAATCATTACAGAAATACGGTATGTACAATCATCACAGAAATACGGTATGTACAATCATTACATAAATACGGTATGTACAATCATCACAGAAATACAGTATGTACTATCATTACAGAAATACAGTATGTACTATCATTACATAAATACGGTATTTACAAGGTACTATCATTACAGAAATACGGTATGTACAATCATTACATAAATGTAACAGAGCGCATGATTAATTAATTAAATTTAAATCACTGCCTCCGCTAGGGATCGAACCCGGGACCTCTGGCTTACTAGTCTTACGCTCAACCGATCGAGCTAAAGAGAAGATCTCTCTAGCCGAGCGGTATATTGCGGCTAGTATTTACCAGGGTTACATAAATACGGTATGTACAATCATTACATAAAATACGGTATGTACTATCATTACAGAAATACGGTTCAATAAGGCGAACTGGTTTTTAAGATTAACTGGTGATCAGATGAACTGGTGGTATGAAATAAGTTCACTAAATACAATTTGTCACGATTCTGTACTATGATATTCATAATCCTATTATACCCATAATCCTATAATATCCATAATCCTATAATATCCATTAACCTTTAATCATATGTTTTCCAAGCAACCACTGAAACATTATACAAGTCCTAAAAACAACACGACACAAACGTCATTTCATTTCAGTGATACATTACCATAACTTTATTATGCATTAGTCCACCAGTACCCCATATATTTGTATAAGAAAATACAAGGTAGAAATCCCACAAACACACCCCTTGGGAGGCCCCACTAATCCTAGGATGTGAACACATACCCAGGGTACTTCCTCTTCTTTTTATAGCCACCATCTTGGAGACCTGTTTCAACTCTCTCCTGTATTGAGCTGGATTATCTGATACAGATAAGTGTTTCAGAGTCAATTTGTATCCTTTTGTGGTCTATTTGACCTCTTCTACAAATCCCCATACAAAATTTGTTTTTGTGCCAAGTTTTGGCTTGTTTGTCACTGCTGTGTATTTACACGTGGTGACCTATATATAACTCATCTGTGATTTTCACTGTGTGGTTTACCACTCAGAGGTGGTTTTTGTTATTGTTTTGCAACATAACTGTTTCTTTCATTCTTGCAGTGTTTTTTACATTGTAATTATTTTAATTTTCAGCAATTTATTAAATTCTATTTTATAAATAAATTGTTGTCAGTTTTGTTTTCTTTGGGTCTTATTCAGATATAATATGTCCTATTCTGGTCTCCGGTGTAGCTCTGCTCATGGGTGCACTCACTTCTTCAGTGATATGGACCTCATGAGTCTTGTCAACAGTGCCGGTCCTGTAATGAAGAGGCGCCATGTGATGTTTGTTTGCTGGCTCCTCTTCAGGAATATCTGGATGAGTTACCCAAACCCTCTAACCCTACTAGGAAACCCAGGGTACCTTCGAGGGACCTTATTTCTGTCTCCTCCTGTCCTGTGTCTACAGGTTTAGTAGGTGAGTCTCAGGTGGCCCCTTCCTCCCAGCCTCAGTCTGGTTCTTGGGAGGGTCAGCCTAGCATGGGGTTGGCACGCTGAATTGACTTGGACTCCTCGTAAGCCTTTTCAGAGCTTGCCTTCGGGTAGAGTGATGTCCCAGTCACCAGTCGCTGGTTTTTCCGGTGACTCCGGTCTTCCAGTTGCTTCTGGAATTGGGGTAGGTCCTTGTCAGGACCCTGGTTTGGCACGACCAGGCCCAGAGGTTCTCTCTTGCAATCCTTCTGGTTTGCAGTTAGCTCCTTTGGTCAGTGTTGCAAGGCAACCTGATGTCCATGCAGGTCTTCAACCTGGGTTAGGCAGAGCATGACATTCTGCATCTGTCCCCTGGTTGTTCCGATTTGGACAACTCTCAATTGGTTGCTCCATGTTCTGATGGTCAGTCTTCTGATGATGGGTCTAGGGAATCAGATCAGGCTGGGGAGGTTGTGGCTGAAGCCTCCCATCTTGTCGCCGGCATGAGTCAGCTCCGTGCTGACGTTGCTTGCATTCTCGGCGAGAAGGATTGCCCACCTCCTTCTATGTCATCGGTCCCTGAGGCTACTACCTTGCTTAGCTCGTTGGTTCCTCCTAAGCCGGCTCCTAGGAGCCACAGGGACCCTGCCCGAGGGCACTGGCACTACTATGTCCTCTGCTTTGGCTGCTGCCCAGGGTCGGGTCGTTGAAAAGAATTCTTCTTTTACCCGTTTCCCCGGTTTTCCCGGTTTTCAGATTGGATTGGCAGATTTGTCTGAGGTTAAACCGTCAGATTATGCTATCCATGATGGGAAGCTTTCCCCTCATCCAGCCAAGCTGGAATCGAGGGACTTTGCTTCTTGGCCCGGGAAGCAAGTCGACCAGGTGGTCTTCCAGCCTAAGGAACACCACAAGGTGGAGAGAATGCTAAGGCTTTCTCTCCATGTCCTGTCTTATGGACTTTGTCACGGTTTCCCTCTATAGGATATGCGATCTGCCTGAGGATCGGTTATCCGAGGAGGAAAGACAGGACATGCAGGACAGACTTACATCTGCCCTGAATGCTGCGTTGAGGAAGGTAGCTGCTCTGCAGTTCTCCCTCCTCTGTAATGTAGTGCTCGCCCGACGCTTTTCTGTCTTGAAGGGCATTGAAGTGAGCGAACCTTACCGCTCTCGCCTCTTGACGGCCCCCTTCACAGGTTCTTCGTTGTTTGGGGCACTTTGCCTTCCGTTCAGAAGGATCTGAAGGAGATTTTGTGGCTTCAGGCGTTCATTTTGCCAAGCCTAGTCAGACTCCTAGTTCCTTGCGGGGTGCTGGGTCTGCTGTGAAGAAGGCTAGACCTAATCCTAAGCGTCGTGCCTCTGGGACTAAGTCTAAGCCTCTCTTCAAGGCCAAGGGCCAGAAGGGTAAGGGTGACAAGAAACCTCCTTCAAAGGGCAAGCAGGGTTCTTGACTGTCCCTCCGTCCACCCTACAGCTGTCGCTTCCAGTCTCGGTTCGGGTCTAGCTGGACTCGTTTCCGATCCTTGGAACAGGCTAGATGTTCCCTTACCAGATTTACTGGTACAGGCGGTCGTCTAGCTTCCTTTCTTCCTCAGTGGAAGGAGATCACCCAGGACAGCTGGGCTTTGTCGGTGGTGTCGGCGGGTCTGGGGATTCCACTCTTGTAAGAACCCCCTCTGTCAGCAGAGCCAATTTTCTTTTCTCCACCGGGAGATCCAGAAAAGTCTCTTGCCTTGAGGGAGGAAGTAAGGACAATGCTTCTCAAAGGTGCGGTCGAGGAGATTTCTTTGACAGACTGCACACCCGGCTTCTACTCAACGATGTTTATGGTTCGCAAGAAGTCGGGTGCTTGGCGTCCGATCATCGATCTCAGTGCTTTCAACAAGCACATGGATTCTCCTCACTTCAAGATGGAGACCCCCAGAGGCATTATTGCCGCCGTTGGGGATGGAATGTGGGCAACTTCAGTAGACCTGAAGGACGCTTACTTCCGTATTCCTATCAAGAAGTCGGCACGGAAATACCTTCGTTTCACTTGCGAGAGGGAGGTTTTTCAGTTCCGGGCCATGCTTTTCGGGCTCACCACTGCTCCCCTGGTTTTCACCAAGCTGTTGCAGGTCCTGGTGAGTTACCTTCACTCCAGAAGCATAGATATCCATATCTACTTCGACGATTTCCTCATGTTACACATGGTTCGGGACTCGTTAGTGGAGGATACTCGATCGGTTCTGAACTCTTGCTCAAGGTCGGTTCATTCCTTCCAGAGAGAAGTCAGAGGTGGTTCCCTCTCAGGACTTTGTCTTCCTGGGCAACCGTTTCAATACGGTCCAGGGTATTGTTTTGCCACCAGAGGACAAGTTTCTGAAGGCTCGAGATTTGGCTCTTTCCTTCATGAACATGCCTCGGGTTCAGGTTCGTTGGTTCCTCAGATTTCTGGGGTTCATCAACTCCCTGGCAGATGTAGTCCCTCTGGGACGGCTTCACATCCGGCCCCTGCAGATGTTCCTTCTCTCAAAGTGGGTCCCTGCTTCCAGGGACTGGGAGGCTATGCTTACCTTAACCCAGTCAGTAAAGGACTTTGCAGCCTGGTGGACACTTCGGGACAATGTCCTTCAAGGGGTACCTCTGCGCAAGCCAAGCCCTACCATGACCCTGTACACGGATGCATCCATATCGGGCTGGGGTGCATATCTGAACGGTCGATCCCGTTCAGGTGTTTGGACCGGCAATCAGCTTTCGGAGCACATAATGTGCTGGAGATGAGGGCGGTTTTGTTGGCACTGCAGTCTCTTTGACAGGTTCTGCAATCTCAAGTGATTTGTCTTGCGACGGACAATTCGACAGTTGTGGCCTATCTGGAGAGGCAGGGCGGCACCAGGTGTCATGTACTGTGCGCTCCCGCTATCCGAGTCCTTCTGTTGTGTCGGGAGATGAATTTGACCATCCAAGTCAAACATCTTCCAGGCAGACTGAATTTCTTGGCCGATACCCTCTCCAGGCATCGTCAGCCAGTTCTGACAGAGTGGCAACTGAAGCCTGCTGTTTTCAGGGCGATCTGTCAGGTGTGGGACAGACCTCACATAGATCTGTTTGCTACCTCCCTAAACTTTCAAATCCCGACCTTCGTCTCCCCGATTCCGGATCCTATGGCTTGGGCAGTAGATGCCCTCTCTCGAGATTGGAACGGGATGAGCGCCTATGCTTTTCCCCCTTCAACTTGGTGGACAGGGTGCTTCAGAAGTTCATGGAACATCCATGTTCACTGCTTCTGATAGCACCGTTATGGCCGAGGCAGTCTTGGTTTCCACAGTTGCTGTCCCTTCTGGTAGATCAACCTCTACAGTTACCTCCCAGTTGGGACCTTCTCCGGCAGCCTCGGTCAAGGTCAATGCATCCACAACCCGAGATCCTCCACCTTCACGCGTGCAGGCTATCAAAGAAGGCCTCTCTCAGGCAGGCTTTTCTTCAAAGGTGTCGGATCGCATCGCACGATCTCTTCGATCTTCCTCATCTGTCATCTACCAGTCCAGATGGCGAATCTTCTGTGATTGGTGTGGTGGACGGCAGGTTGATCCAGTCAAGGCCTCTTTTCAGTTGATAGTGGATTTTCTGCTTTCTCTGTTTAGAGACCGAAGCCTTGCTCCCGAAACCGTTGCTGGGTACCGTTCGGCTTTGGCTAGTGTTTTTTCTGTTCTTGGCAGACCAGAAGTGGGCTCTTCTCCCTCTTTGTCTGCTATGATCAGAGGCTTTAGCATTGACCAGCCCAGAGTCAGGCAGTTGGCCCCACAGTGGGATATGTCTTTCGTCCTGGATTCCTTGACTAAGGCCCCTTTTGAGCCGCTAGGCAGTGCTTCCTTGAAATTCATCACTCTTAAGACTGTTTTTCTTGTTGCCCTTGCCTCAGGTCGCAGACGTAGTGAAGTACATGCTCTTTCTTGTCTTCCTTCCTGTCTTCGATGGTAACGGAATTTTTCTGGCGTGTCTTTGTGCACTGATCCTGGTTTTTTAGCCAAGAATCAGGTTCCTGGATTTTCTCCTGATCCCATCAAGATCCCTTCTTTGAATTCTGTAGTCGGCTCTGCTGATGGGGAAGTAATTCGTCTGGCTTACGAAGATTCAGATGAAGGGGCACTTGATGGTGTTAAAGTTAGAGCTCATGAAGTTAGGGCCCTTGCTTGTTCTTGGGCACTTCTTTCTGGCTCTTCTTTTCAGGAAATTATGTCTGCCGCCTTTTGGCGTGCCCAGACCACTTTCACTGACTTTTATTTCATAAGTTTCTGATGACCTATTCTCTCTTGGTCCGGTGGTAGTTGCACAGCAGATTGCAGCTCCCCCTTCCTCTAGTCAGTAGGTTTTTGCATTTGGCAGTTTCAAACATCCGGGTTGGCTTTTTGGTTTCCCCTTTTGTTGGCCCTGGAGTGCTGTTATTTTTCGGCTGATGGCGCTGGGATTCGGAGTCTCCTCTACGGTAAAACGAATTCGCATAATGAAGTTATGGTAATGTATTACTGAAATGAAATTGAGGTTTTTCTTGTAAAACCAATTTTCATGATGTAATACTTACCATAACTTTAGTGAGTCCCACCCTTTTTCTTTCCTCCCCTTGACTCACTTTATCTGTGCTTCATCAGTTCCATGTTTGGATAATGAAGAGGAAGTACCCTGGGTATGTGTGCACATCCTAGGATTAGTGGGGCCTCCCAAGGGGTGTGTGTGTGGGATTTCTACCTTGTATTTTCTTATACAAATATATGGGGTACTGGTGGACTAATGCATAATAAAGTTATGGTAAGTATTACATCATGAAAATTGGTTTTACAAGAAAAACCTCAAGTTTGCCAGCTAGCCCGCCGTGCGCTATAGTTTAATCAATACGAGTTTCTAAACATATAACTTTCATTAATCAACATTAAATTGACAATTTCCCCACCCTTCGTATATTTATATTGAGCTATGAATATACTATCCCGTTTTCATATCTTTTTACGTGTATACGAAAACAAAACGAAGCAAATGCGATATAGTAGAGAATAAGAAGCCGAGCGACCCAACCTGAAATGTAACTGGTAAAAAAAAAACGGGCAAAATCAGGAGGTGCACCAGCCCTAAATAGTCGAAACTTCAAAAATGCTGGGATTACTCTACAACATCCATCCTCTGCTAAACCACCAATCCTGCCAAAATGTGATGTATACGTACATTCGCATTAAAATTTACCAAAATTTCAACAAACTAAACGTCCGACGCACTAGAAAGGCGACTAGAAAATGATCCGCGTACCCGCGAACAGCATACACGTACCGCACGTGCTGCGTACGAGACCAATCCGATTGGCTCAGAACACTCAGTAATCTCCGTACCGAACCGATAAGACAAATAATTCCCGCTATTCTCCGAACCGCGGGAATATATTATATGTGATTAAATAACAGTTAGTTACATGTCTACGGGGTACGCCGTAGGATTTTTAGAGTAATATAAATTACAATCGTGTACATTTCCTAAAATTGTACAAAAGACCAAAAAGTTATTAGCTCCTTACAAGACAAGCCACGAGTTAGATATTGTAGAGCAGAAACGAATAAAACTGTACCATATCGCTGTTTGTCCTTCTAGGACTCATATGAGGCGACCAAAAATTAGAATTTGGTCCGAAAAAAGTGGTGGGGAGTACATCGGCGTACATTTCCTATGTACATTTTATTGAATTGTTTGCAGGTGACATGATGACACACTGGTTTAGGCTATTAGACATGTTAAGATGAATTGGCAACACATGTAATTACCAAATACCAACTTCCGTAAATTTCCGTAACTTCCCCTCCTACCTGTATACTACCTGTATATCGAGCATTCCGTAACTTCCCCTCCTACCTGTATACTACCTGTATATCGAGAATTCCGTAACTTCCCCTCCTAACTTCCATTATTGCCTGTATATCTAGAATTCCGAAACTTCCGGTCGTACCTGTATAACGAGAGTTCCGTAACTTCCCGTCCTACCTGTATATCTAGAATTCCGAAACTTCCGGTCCTACCTGTATAACGAGAGTTCCGTAACTTCCATTCCTACCTGTATATCGGGAATTCCGTACCTTCCATTCCTACCTGTATATTGAGAGTTCCGTAACTTTCCTGAGACTTGCCTGAACATTCTGATATATTAATATAGATTTTATCATGGCTATCCTCTTACTTAACCGATACTTTTAAGCTCATTTTACATCCAGGTTAGCCCTAGGGTGACCAACCTGTATAGGGCAGACCAAGCACAACGATTTTACCCAAATAACTGTGGACATATTTGAATATCGAATCTACTACGACATGTTCATTACTGTATATATCTAAAATTATGCTGAAATTTCATTATACATATTATATTTCTATGATCCACAAAAGTGAAGAAGGAAGTGCTCTGTAGTTTCGTCAGATAAGTTGCATGAACACAGGGGACTGTTAACTAGATTGCGTATATATAAATGACTGTTCAGAGAACTACAATGCATCCTGAGTCGTGTGTGGTGAATCTGACTGTGTCTAGTTTTACAACGATAGTAATATAGGGGTACGGTTTCAGTGCCAGCATTGAGGAATTTTTTAAGATTAATAATAGGGGGGTTAGTTTTTATGACCTCAGGGAGTGCGTTCCACAGAACAACAGAAGAGGGAAGGAAAGAGTCTTTGAAGAGATTAGTTCGGCAGGGAATTAATTTGAAGGAGTCGGCTCTTCTTGTGTTGTAGGAGTGGATATTGGAGTGGCGAGCTGGAAGCAAGTTTGTTAACTAGGTAGGGCATTGGCCATGAACCATCTGATGAAATTTAATAATTTTATGTTTTCTTCTTCTGTAACAAGAGTATCTAAACCAGACTCTAATATAGGCGGTCGTGACTTGTAAGTTTTGTAGCCCCGGTAATGATCCTAGCAGCTTCAAGTTGTATACTTTCCAATAATTTACTTTGGCCTAATGTTATATTGTCCCAGACAATGTCTCCATATTCTAGTAAAGGTCTAATAAATGAACAGTATAAAGTTTGAAGGGATTTCCGATCAATGCTAAATTTGAGATTTCTAAGGACAGCTAGTTTTTTAGAGGCTTTGCTTATAATGTGCTGTAAATGATCTGTCCAGTTTCCGTTAGCTGAGAGTGTGATACCTAGATGTGTGTGTGAGGTGACTTCCGTAAGTATGGTATTATTCATGAATAGGGAGGGGGTGGATCGGTTTGTTAGTTTTTTTGCTTACGGTCATTGTTAGAGTTTTAGAAGGGTTAAAGTTAACAAGCCATGTTTTAGACCATTCGTTAATTTTACTAAGGTTATCATTTAACAGGTTAGCGCTAAGATGAGGAGATTCAACGATGACATACAGAGATGTGTCATCAGCAAACAGTTTTATGGCACAGCTAATGTTATTAACTCTTTCCGTACTGTGTTCTTTCCGGATTTCGTACCGGAAGTAGTTATTAGGCTCGCCCCCGGAAGTTTAAACAAAATGGCAGACTACATGTGCATTTTTGGTGTGTTGTTATTTTCAAATAGAAACAGAAAGGTTAGTGTTATCTTTGTACATGATTAAGAAATATTTTAATCAAATAATATCTAGATCAGATGTATCACTCTGAAACGTTCTAGACTCTGATATCTAAAATGCAAATGTAGCAAGCCGCCATATTGTTTACATTAAGAACATATTGAGAAAATATCAACTATTAATCTACCGAAAAAACACGTAAAACAAACGAAATAAAAATTATTTAACAACCAATGTGTTTGTTTCAAAAGCTTTGAACACATTTTATAAATCATTGCATTTGGTAATTGTATTTATCGGTTGATGCTGTCAACAAATCAACACTTTGAAAACGTCAACTTAGTCTGTCGACTATAGTCGACAACGGGGAAGACGGAGCACATTTTTATGTCGACTATAGTCGACAACGGTACTGAAAGAGTTAACAATGTCATTTATGAAAATTAAGAAAAGTAGTGGGCCAAGGATTGAACCTTGCGGAACACCCGCTGTAATATAGGCTAAGTTGGATTGCCTACCGTTGATAACTACACTTTGGCAACGATTACGTAAATAATTTGAGAACCATAAAAAGAGATTTCCAGTTATTCCGAAAGATTTTAATTTGGATAGTAGGCCTCGATGCCAAACCCGGTCAAACGCCTTGCTTATGTCACAGAATATCAATCTGATTTTGTTACCTTTATCAAGATTAGAGAAAATATCGTGGGAAATTGATAGAAGTTGATTGATGGTAGAATCACCAGATCTGAAGCCAGATTGGTACGGGGTTAAAAGTGATTTATCGATAAGGAAATTGTAGACATATTTATACACACATCTCTCCATTAATTTGCCAATAATAGACAATAAAGATATTGGACGGTAGTTACTGATAACAGAGGGGTCATCTTTTTTAAAAACATGTGTGACGTGTGCTTTTTTCCAGGGAGACGGAAATGTAGATGAGGTAAGTGACAGATTAAATAGTAGCTGTAGAGGGTAACTTAAAATATCGGCGGCTTCCTTTATCAATCGAGGACTTATCAAGTCAGGACCAGCCGCCTTTCTGGTGTTTAAAGAGTGTATTGCGTCGAGAACGTCTTGTCGAGAGATAACAATGTTAGCAAGGGTGTGAGGAGGTTGAAGTAGGTCAGGAGGGTGAATATTTGTGTCATTAATGGTAGATTGAGAGGAGAAGAAATTGTTGAATGCATTAGCTTTTTCCAGATCGTCAAATATAATGCTATTGTTTACAGTGATAGGGGAATTGAGCTTTTTTCAAAAGAGTTAGTCATGAAGTTATTTACAATTTTCCACCAATCCCTTGCACTAGTGTTATTATTATTGTTTAACTTACAAGCTAACCGGTAATAAGTATTTATATATTAAAGTATTTAAAAGGTAAAAATTGTAGTAATCCAGACGATTCTGCCGTTGATACATTTATTATGAGGTGTTTACAAAAGGATACGATAGTAACGTGGCCCTGTGGTCGGGGTCAGCTGAGGGAGTCAGATCAGACCTGTAGACCAGTCAATTTTAAATAAAGATGCACTGTACACGAGAAGTACAAATATTCTTAATAGAAAAATCCCGCGGATAAGTAATTAGATAGACTATGGTTGAGAAGATGACTTATTTATATGACCATATCTGTAAACTGGAAAACGAAAGTAGGTCTAGCCCAACTAGGTGAAGCAAATACTGCTATTTTCGCAATAACTGTTCATTTTACTTGATATGATAGCTATGAACAAAATCAGTGTTACCTTCAGTTGTATTTTAGCACATTGGTGTCTCAAAAAATACGAAAATAATCCGGTAACGTTCAAGATGTTCTGTTTTTATTATCGTCATGTTTTCCGGGTCACGTTCTAATAGCATGTGAGCTTCCGGTTACGTCATCAAATTCATTTCCCGCGAATTTATTGGGAAATCTAAATCAACACTTAAAATGAAATGAAGTGAAAGAAATAAAAAAAATGCCTGAATAAAATATTGGGATCAGTTTAAAGTGCAACATTAAAATTTCATCGTAAATAATTGCTACGATTTGCTAACTTAAAGCATAAGTAATTGAAATCAAATTATTTTAAAATTCATATTTCGTTTCTATTATAATCTTAAAATTTGCATCACAAGATCGTTTAGAAGCTTTGCAATACTGACTCTTTCAAACGCACAGATGCTTTGATTTGAACAAAGATGGCGACCTGAAGCTGTGAGGCGGTTTGGATTGGAATTAAATTGCGTATATTTCGGCAAGTAAACATCGTACAATGTTCGCGTGTGGTCAGATCATCTAGTTTTTCTAATATGTATTCAGAACAGTTGTTGTTAAGTCGCTACGGTCATTAACATAAAAATTCGGATTATTATATAAATACATATTTAATTATAGAGTTTACTAAAGTAATTCCTTTTGGATTTACGAATAGCATTAACACATAGATTTCGGAGTTTTCTAAAATTAGCCCAATCGTCTTCATTTCCAGATCGTTTAGCTTTACGATGTAGGTATTTTCTTTTGCGTATCATTCTCCTTACCATGTTGGTTAACCATGCAGGAGAATTATTTCTTACGGTTATAGTCTTGAATGGTATACATTTTTTGGCTGTACTGAGTATAATATCGGTAAGTTGGTTTGTGCTTTTGTCAATGTCAGCATAATCAAATATAGTGTCCCAGTCGATTGAGAAAGTCTATCTCTATAATCATTGTAGTCACCATGGTCGTATAGCCATATACTGCGTTTAAAACATTTTTGGGTAGGTTTAGATATATTGATACTACCATAAATAGGGCAGTGGTATCTCAAAGGTTGGTCGAGAAAGCTTTCGCCAACATAACAAATGTTAACTAATGATGGATCGCTAGCGCATACTATATCAAGGAGGGAGGAGGATGATTCAGTGAAGAAGGTGGGGCTCGCGACGCTCTGCGTGAGGTTTAAAGTAGTTAGTAAGTTACGAAGATGTGTGGAGTGGTTGTTATCGCTTAAGAGATTTGCATTGAAGTCGCCAGTAATTATAATATTGGAAATTCCAGTGTTAAATGCAAGTTCAATGGAATGAGCAATGTGATCCCAGCAAGCGACAGGGGCGTTTGGGGGTCTATAAAACGTTCCATATAAAGTAGGTTTTCCAGCTAAACTAAGTTCTAGCCATACACATTCAATAGAGGGTAGTTCTAGATCGGGTCTACGTTTTGACGATAAGTTGTTACTGACATATACAGACACTCCCCCTCCTTGTCTATTTGGTCTACAGGTTTACTGTTTAAGCAAACACCGTTTATACTAATCGTAACACTTCGATATAGATAACAACTTGTCATAAAACAAATACGGTGTCAGTGAAAGTCATTACTTATTGCATTGACTATTTTATCAATGACAAAATTCAATTTGAAAGACCAAAGAAATATAACGCGTGGGGAACACAATACTATTAGCGATCCATCACATTCCCACCTGTGTTATAACGCCTACTAAAATAATGATTGTTTGTAGTTTATTGTTACGTTAGTCCAGGACTACAAGATGAGTTTTGACCATGAGAGAGACTGGAGCTAAGTAACAAGGGATTGGAAATCTCTTTATAGAAGATAGGAGAAACATATTCGACCTTCCAATTGTTAAAATATGATCACTCAACCAAATTTGTACTCAATTTGTGAATATATACATATATTAAGGTATATTGGATCATGCTTTCTTTTTAAATGTTCTTTGCTATAAACCGATGTAACATGTACTAATCACAAGTGCTGTACAGTAATTAATTGTGAGTCTAATTTATCTCTGCGTCATCTCCTAAATATACTCCTGTTTACAATGGACTTTGACGTGATCCTTCTCGCATTTCCTTTTGAACAAATCTCGATACATCACAAAACATGAATTTAAAGCTACAAATGGAAAATAACAAACACGCCATTAGCCTTTACAGCACACACAGTATTTATTTGTCAATATCTTGTATTTGAAATGGCAATGAACGAAATTGTATCATCAGAGGCCCAAAGTAGGACTATATTTTCTCAAACTCGCATACCAACAAACAAAAAATGACCAAACAGAGAACGATGCTTTAAAATAACAAAGTATGGTGTACGCTTTATGAATGTATTGCCCTGGACATTCGGATGATGATGCAGGCTTATATACTGTACAACAACTACATCAAAGCTATAAAGCCGTTATTTCTTAGGAAATCACTCAGTATCATATAATATTCCTGACATTGTGAACGCATAATATGCACCTCGTACGCCAGATACAGCGTGTCCTATAAGTTCTACTTACAATCAGATAAGTATTAGAAATCACATGTACAATTTGGATATACTAGCATTTTATTTGCCCTAGAGAAGTATCTTTGTACGTCAGATAATATTTGTTTGATCGCTTTCTAACCCGAAATCACCTTTTATGATAGACGAAATGTTGCTTTATGTTGAAGTCGCATTATCCACATATGTGTTTTATATACGTGCCCGAAGATCACTGAAATACTTACATTGTATTTCACAATTCATCCCCACAGATACATTTTCCTCTAAATATGCCGCTCTCGGTAGATTTCAATTCTAAAATATAAAAATAAAAGTGCAAGACAACGCCTTTTATTCCTACTAAAAGTTGATACAGTATTAGCGTGACTAAAAATACTGGGAATTAAATGCTCCGTGTGGTGCGATTAGACATAAGCCTAAACTATTCTGTTTAATACGTAAGAGCTAGGGCTGTATTATTGTGATTTTGTGACATAAAATACGTATGGGCACTATTAATGTCACGATCACGTACAAACATGCCCACAACTCTCATAAATCGAATCTATCATCACAACTAGCCGAACAAAATAAAATGGAATAGTGGTGTTACACAGGGGTCTCCTTAGGTTTCTATCGAGAAGTTTTATTTTTAAAGCGACCTAGATTCGGTACCCAAATACGCTTTAAATTCTTAGGAAGAGACACTCTACCACACTTACATACGGTATCCAAATAAGCTTTAATTCCATTAATGTTCGTATGTATTGTATCAATGCTTCTTATCGTAATATGTGTGTTTTGGATGCATGTATGCAAGTTGTTCATGTCCATACGCTAATCTGTCCATCTGTTGTCAGTTATCTCTAATGAGTCTAATAATTATCGAATAATTACTTATCTATCAAATCTAGGTCACCACGACGTTCAGGATGCGGTCATGTAAGATGGATATTTTGTTGGTTAGATTGTAATTATATAAGATATTAATTGGTAGATCTACGATATTTCTCGAACAATAATATTGCCATTAAACACATTGTGCCCAGATGTCTTGACCTAACGTTTTAAGTATATCCACTCTAAGTGACATAAAGCCTTGTTCCAGTTGTTTAGTGTACAAACACTACAGAAATTGATTCGTGTCGTCTTGGCAAAACTCGTAATTTCAAAGTTCATATTTTAATATTACAATCTTCGAGAATTGACTGTTTGAACTTTATTATCCTGTTGGTCGTATTTCAGCGACAATATTTGATTACAGGAAGGTCGAGCCCGACAAACATTAATGCACGTGGTAAATTGTATTGATTTCTAAATAAAATAAATAGTAATGTCCAATTTTTATCATATTCTATGTTACGCTGGAATTGCTCTTCAGTTTTTTTCACTCGATCGATCCTGCAACATTTCAACAATACGACATCAATTCTGTCTTTTTTCATGACGCTTTTTGAGGTAAAACATTGGTTTTGTTGATTATTGTTTAACATCCTTTTTACAGCTAAGGCCATTTAAGGACGGCCTCCCGTGCGTGCGACATGCTACGTTTATTGAGTGTGTGTGTGTGTGTTTGGGAGGCTGCGGTATGTTCATTTGAAGCCTCCTTGTGATGGTCCGGAACTTTTGCCGATTTACAGTACTACCTGACTTAAGCATACTGCCGTAGACACCCAGCATGACACTTTATTCGGTCACATTATACTGACAACGGGCAAACCAGTCGTCACGCTCCAAGTATGCTGAGCGCAAAGCAGGAGTAGTAACTACTATTTTTAAAGACTCTGGTATATCTTGGCAAGGAAACAGAAGCCAAAGCCTTCCTCTTTTGAACGAAAGATCAACTAAAGGCCAAACATTAGGCATTGTTCAAGTACATTAGGAAGAAGAACGTTGTTTAAAAAAGAAGAGAAGAGAAAAGATAATATCCCAAATTTGGTCGTTTCTCACCATCCTTCTTACGGCATACCTGAAGGGTAGGAAGGTCAAACAGGACAGTGTGCTTCGCCAACTTCTCTGAAGTATATGTCAAATTACTCTTCCTCAAAAACAGATTGGTTATTTGATAATTGAGTGCAATACTATTTTGATGACATCAGTGTCTTCATACATTACCGAATATAAAATCTTATCACGAATGATAACACATATTATTGCATTTTAGCCAGTGAAATATAGAAATTTATCAAACTAATAAAACTTACATTTCCCCTGCAGCTATGAACAGTGAAAATATAAGATTTTGCAGTGAAAACATAAGTCTCCGTTTTTGACCAATCAAAGCTAACTTTGTATAAACCTCATTGAAACTTGCTGATTTTTCCAGTCGAAGCGGAGATCGATAAATTGGTTATTTTGCTGTATTTCTGAAATATTCTGACTAGTTTTGACAAAATACTCACTTCACGTTAGCTGTTCACGCACAAATTCTCCGATAACAGCAGAAAATGCTTAAATTGCGCTGGCCAGTCCTTTCAAAATGGCGCCGTCAAGTTGACTTGGAGTAACGTCACAAAGAGATGACGCCATTACTGATTCCCGCACTTTTTGACACTATGAATTTTTCGACGTTTTCAATTCTGTTTTTAAGTAAATGAAATGCATTAAAAAGAAAATTGAATGGTTTCCCCTTAAATATAACATATTTCACGAGTATGACAGAATATCGATATTTTCACGCTCACGAAGCACGAGTGAAAAATATCGAAATATTCTGTCATGCGAGTTTATTCTTTTTATCGCATTTCATTTACTTAAAAACATAATTGTAAATGTCCAAAAATCAGGGACGTTGGTAAATTTGACTCTTTACTGGATATTTTGAGAGTTATCCAGGCTTCATACACAATATATTTATTATATCCATTACCATTTCTTGGACGATATTACATCATGTATTTATGCAATATCGTCCACATGTTCCTGTACGCTGTATCTATATAAAAAATGGAACAAAACGTCCATTAAAACTTTGGCATTTACAAGCGCAGGATATTTTTCAAATGTCTTGGCTGTTGGTTACATAGCGTTCCATATTAGAGCATGACTTTGTACATGTCACGCTTGCCACCGCCTTCGGTCCACGCCAGCCGAAGGGTTCGTGGTTATTGTTTTAACTACTACCAAAAATACTAAACTTATAATTACTGTATTTTATTGGTTATTTCAACTACTGCCAAAAATGCTAGTCTTACTGTATCTTATTGTATTTTCCAGTACTGTTTATATATCATGTGATTGTACTTGTTCTCTCTGTGTCTTGATAAAGGTGCGGATTGCCTCGAAAATTTGACCCATATATATGTAATTATTACCTCCCCATTATGTTATTGATTGTAATACGTCATAATGTTGTTACTAAGCATTGAAAAGTAATCGCCTGAATATAGCCGATACACGGTTTGAAAACGTTAGCGATATTCAACCGGAATTGCCTTGTGTCATTTATGTTTACATATGTATATATATATACATACACTGCCTTTCAAAAGTCCTGTTACAGTTATTACGTAAAATACAGCGAAATTAATCTCTAAGTCTTTATTACAATTTGTTAGATTCATAACTTCTTAGGATGTTTTTGTTCATGATTTCAAATGTTCATGATCATTTTTCATGTTTTGTTACAATGGAAATCCTCAAAATGCAACATTCTAGAAATTTCCCACTTTGTTTAATATAAGTTTCAACAATGCATTTCTAACATTTTTTACTGTTAATCAGTTTAGCAATTACTTTAATTTGTGTCAGTAAAAAAAAAATATTTTCATTCATTTCTGAATATTATGGAAAATAGGACCCTCCATTCCCCCTCCCTGCAACTTCAAAGAAGTGAGGTATTTTTCACTTACAAATGGGCTATCTTACGGATGTTACAACAATTTTTCTCAAATTTTGTTGGCTAGCCATTCGATTTAAACGTTCCAATTGTAACAGAATTTTTGGAGAGCAGTGTGTATTTTGAACTACCAAGCACTACCAATGTTTTCGATTATCCATTTGAGTTGTCTTTCTGAACGTAAGAACCTACATATGTATATTGTACTTTCACCAGTGTACAGCGATCGACTTGGTCGACCCTAAGGGGCAGCTAAACCACTTGTTTTGGATTTTGACGGCAGCAAATATATAGATTTTGACAAGTTGTCATCATTATTGGGAGTGATGGTTACACTTTTTGAAGATAATGTTATTTCTACCTGTTTAACTCGCCATAGGATCACCAACTTTCTATTTCGTCAATTTGTGTCTTGGAATGGTATTCGCAGTGCTCCTTACTATTGTTTATGAAACTTTCGTTGAAACAAACATACGATACTATCTTGGGACTTCAGAGCCTGCTATTAGACCTCCGCCCGCAGAAAACATTCAGCAAGCATTATAGCTTTACCGCACATTATGGCAGTAGTGTGTATACCATGACATTCAGCTAGCTTCATATAGAGAGGATATCGAATTGTTTCCCATTGAATAAATAGAGGTTACACAACGAGTGGTTGTTGGATATGGAATTTATTTCACACGAGTAAGTTATTTTTAAAGTTACAAAGGACACGAGCTTTAGCGAGTGTCTTTTGTAACGTTTGAAAAATCACTTACGAGTCGTGTAACGTGACAGAATATCGATATTTTCACGACGGCGAAGTACGACTGAATAATGTCGCTATATTCTGTCATTCGAGTAAAATATTTGTTATATTCAACGGGAAACCAGTCATTTTTATTGCATTTGTATGCTAAACAACAAAATTGAAGACATCGAACAATGAAAGTGTCAAAACCTAGTAACAGTTCATGACATCGTCTCTTAGTGACATTACTCCACGTCAACTTGACGGCGTCATTTTGAAAGGACTGATCAGCACAATTTAAGCGTTTTCAGAGAATATGTGCATGAATAACTAATGTCAAGTGAGTATTTTGTCAAAAACTAGTCTGAATATTTTTGGAATTACAGCAAAGCTCTTACTCGTATGACAGAATATTGCGATATTTTTCATTCGTGCTTCGCACTCATGAAAATATCAATATTCTGTCATACTCGGAAAATATAAGAGGAAACCATCCAATAAATGCGATAAATATATACTGGATATTCAGTCAGTTGTACACATACATGTACTGAAATTTCAGCCAGCAGTATACATACATCCACTTGACATTCAGCCAGATGTGTATTTAAGGATTGTATCTCATGTTGACTGCGTATACAGTAGTGTACCAGCAGTTGGCAACGAACATTTCCTATGATTAGTGCGTTAGCGATCCATATAATATGAACTTTGCCAACCGCGGGCATACTATCGTATACGCAGTCAAAATGAGGTACAATCCTTATATTTACATCAAACAAATCGTTAAAATACAGTACGAAGAAAATAAAATTAAGGATGTGTTGCGACGTTTGTAACAACGACAGTCGTGGTTGATAAGATAGTTCTAGTGAATCTACGTATTGTTAACAAAATTACAAGAAACAACTCAACATTATTTCAAAATATTCTACGCTATTAATTTATTGATATATTCACGATCCATAATTTCTGTCTCAAATTAACTATGATTGTAGAGCACAACGTGTATTGACACATCTTTATTAGTGACGTGGTCAAATGTTCTCTAGGAACTGTACGCTTCAGCCATTTGTTGGTAGCTTACTTCATGGTAAAGTAAAATATTCGCCCCTTTCAGCAATATTCAGTTTTGGTTTTGATAAAATATTCACTTGACGTTACCCTTTTGTTCATAGACCATCGGGTAACAGTAGAAAACGCTAAAATTCAGTTGACCAGTCCTTCCTGAATGGCGCCGTCTAGTTGACGTGCCAATAACGTCACAGAGAGACGACGTCATGATAGGTTAGTAGCATACATATTTAAGGACCACCTCACCCGTGTACGAGATGTATGCCTAGGGTTAGTGCGTGTTTTGGGAGACTGCGGTTTGTGTTGACCTCCTGGTGATATCGTGGAACGCCTGATGTTTGTGTTGACCTCCTGGTGATATCGTGGAACGTTTGATGATGTTTGTGTTGACCTCCTGGTGATATCGTGGAACGCTTGATGTTTGTGTTGACCTCCTGGTGATATCGTGGAACGCCTGATGTTTGTGTTGACCTCCTGGTGATATCGTGGAACGCCTGATGTTTGTGTTGGCCTCCTGGTGATATCGTGGAACGCTTGACAACATTATAGTACTACCTCACCAAAGTGAGGCATTGTCAAGAAAGAAATTAAGAAGAAGAAAGTTGTTTAAAAGGAAAAGATCAAATCCTAAATTTAGTCGCCTCTTGCGATCTTGCAAGGGGGCAGCAGATACCATTCCACATGTAAATGAATAATTTGATGATATTATACAATTAAAATAAAATCAATATAAAGTTGAACGTTTTGGGGAAGTTTGATGGTGGATGCGTTATCAGTATTCTATGCTAGATGATACATTTGTATGCCTGGTGGTTCCACTGTCACAACCCCGTTTCTCATTTTCAGAATATTATATGACCTGGATTGCGCGTGCAAACAGACAATTGTCATTTGTAAACACCTAGCTGGTCTTATCATCCCTTTTCTTGGATCTCTGTGTAAGTCTGGATGGAGTTCATATTTTTCCTCGTGTTTTTTTTTTTTTTTTTTTAACATATTGCATTTCTATTCCTCCTCTTGGTAGGGTGATATGAAGGTTTGTGTACCTGAAGTAGTCATATTATATAAATGCTGAGGGTAGACAAACATTTATATCAACCTACCAAGAGGGCCATAAATTGTTTATTATACCGTAAAACAATAAAAGAAGCATAAGTCAAGTTTTATCAAATTAAATAGACTTAAATTTCATCACAGTTTTACAAGATCATAAACTTTAAGGTTTTTATGTTCATTTGGCCACCGTATGGTTGATGTTGATTGTGACACAACAATTGTCAGAAAAACGAGGATTGAATGAAAATAAACCACCACGTAACCCCGAAATGTTTTCAGGAAATAGGTATAGTTCGAAATCATCTCGGAAAATGGAGGCCAGATCATTGTATTCCTCTTCGCTCACGACAGGGTTGATATGGCCATTCCGTTGTTCCCTACCTGTAAAGAGTCTCCGGCCTCAATAACCTTAGATTTTTTAGACTCCATTTAACATTTTGGAAAAGGTGTCTGATATTTCCTTTTTCTTTCCGTCGCTTATATGGTGTAAGTAGGATTGTAGAATATTTGCTTAAGTTTATTTACGTTGTCGTCAGCCCCAATGATTGCGAGAATCAGAGAGAGTATCCACGTGATACGTTTCGGTTAATCACAGGCACTATTATAAACATGAGGTATAATAATACGGTTTCTTATGCATGCGCGTGACCTCGAGTTGCATTTGAAGCCGAATATGTCTGAGATATATGATCATATGAATTTGATTGAATTCCTTTGACATTTCGATATGGTGCCTATACTTCCCTTGACATGGTCGCAAACGTGAAGAATCGATACATGAGCGACATCACCAAATACGTTGCGTTCCTTGTATAACAAACAGAGCTATATTTGAAAAGGTAGGTAAATAAAGATCAAAGATTAATTAGTTTGTAGTTGGTAAGATTGACGCTTCCGGAAGATGACGATATACATAGAGAATAAATGGTTAGTCTCTTGAAATATTAGCTGTACATTTGTATGTTGGCGAGGGTAGAGAAAGACGGAAGTACATAGAGAATAAATGGTTAGTCTCTTGAAATATTAGCTGTACATTTGTATGTTGGCGAGGGTAGAGAAAGACGGAAGTGGCGAGCCTTGACAAGTACAAACAAATACAGATCATATTTAAAGACACTGGCAATGTATTTTATTTAAGCATTTTAAAGTCAAATGGTGTAAACAATGTTCAATATGAACACCTTTTAAACAGTGTTTCACTTGGAAGAAGGTCAGTCGAATTGATGCACCTGCTTTGATTCCAAAATACAGCTGCTTTCCGTCACTGCCGATATCATTCTTGTAAGCCCGGATGTAAACGCGAATTTATCATTCTCTCTATCTTTACGATGGTGTACTTATCATGAATTGTCAATGATTTATTTTCTCGAATCATGACGCAAACAAATTTACACCTTACGTGATCGTAATTTTCAATGTAAATCTACCGTATGGCTCGTGAATGCCACTACATTTCAACACTTTTTTGTCCTTCTACTGGTGAAGTGGAGGTACAAATGTAACTCGTGCAATGTAATTAAGAGTTACAATTGATCGTGTACCAACGACGACCAATCTTAGCTAATAGTTGCATACTTACTATCAAAACAACAGAGAAAACCGACTCATTGTGGATCCCCACCCCACCCCCAACCCCAACCCCAACCCCAACCCCAACCCGCAGCAGTATCTTTTGCTCTTTCTATACTGTGCAGTCTATCGACTTTGATGGTTCCCCACCTTTTCAATAATATGAACATGTACACGGACAAATTCCTAGCCTGATGGTTCGTATAGCATTACGTATTCAGTGATAAATATCGTCAAGTCAAATCCCGTAGATTAGAAAATGTCCCCCATCATTTACCTCAAAACGCTATCTTCAAATAAACGTCCTTTGGGTGAAAATACATTGCCAATTTAAAACCGCTTATAGTAAGTTGAAATGTAAAGACAATACACGGCTTTAGATCGTTGCTAAACAACCTTGGCATGCAGAGTAATATAAAGTCTCGAGGACAATCATATTCCCTTTGTAAATTACGTCGAGGACTAACGCATCATAGACTTTCATTAAAAAGGTGGTTATAACGTTGAATGGCCTACAACACACTAAATTGTAGATGGCCAAATTATTTCTTTATTACCTCCCCTTTTTATTGTTAAGGTTTAGTATTGTTCTCCTATAGAATGTAATATAAAAGAGAAAAAAATAAAGACAATATTAGGTCTGGAAGCCTTCGAACATTCCCGAGGGTAAAATCGTAATGTGAGATATATTACTTAATAACACCACATGTCGATCGATTGCAGCTTATTTACTTACAAAATAATTAAATAAGGGCTTTGTAATTGAGTAAAATCAATTTAAGGTGATGATAATAACACTAAAATGTAGTCGTAATTATCCGCATGTTGGGGACAGGGAGATGGGACTTGGAACTAAATCTCTATCGTCATGGTGTGGACTGGGAGATGTGACTTAGCACTAAATCTTTATCGTCATGGTGTGGACTGGGAGATGTGACTTAGCACTAAATCTCTTTCGTCATCGTTCGGACTGGGATATGGGACCTGGGATATATGCTGTGAAGTTGTTCCAGGAAGATCATTTCTACGTCGTCCTTGATTTGACGTGGAGTAACCAAACCATAGTTACATATCCGACTGATTACAGAAACAAACGCGGATATAAGGGCACGGATTGAGATTGTAGATGGTTTTAATGGCATCTGTTGGTTCTATCATATTATAACTCAGTGCATTGACATTTATATATTCATGCAAATAGATTCAGAAAAGGACAGTTCAATCCCACAAATTTGTTCCGTACAGTATTAGCTGTTGCGATATTGACTTCACATGTTTCTTTATGAGAATTCGGCCGTGATAACAGTATTAACTAAATAGACAAGTAAGAATGCCAATGCAATGAAACTTGTCAGTCGTCTTATAACTTGGTCTTAAAAAATAATTTCTTATTTGCAGTTGACCATAGCATGGGAACAAATATCCCAGCTGATCGTTTGTCTCGTTTGTTGGTCATACAATTTCTTGGAACTTGGGAACTTACAAATCTTATGGACATACATCCACTCCCTATTTATTCAGCCCTAGTGGTCGTTTAAATACATAGTAGTACAATCACCATCGTTAAATGCAGTCCCATCGTCAACAAAGCAGACAAGTTATGTTAAAAGCCATGTACTTTTAAAGAGTAGGAGAGATGACGGCGCATGCTTTGCAATTTGATGATATAAACATTACTTATCTCAGTCAAACTTGTTCAGTCGTTTGAATATCACATTCAGGCCCTTTCCCCCGTTTCGATTTGCTAGTCGGGTAGATATCTTACCAATGTTTTAGTGATTTCCTCAGGCAGCCCATTATTGTAACAATGATTAGTCTATCCATAGCGTTCGTATAGGTATTTCAAGCTTGGTTGCAGCAATTGCAGCGGCTGGCGTGTTCGACGAAAAGATAAAACAGATGGTGGGGATCTTCAACTATCAAGCAATATATTCGCCTTCCTATATTTATGACAATTGATGACATATTTTTTTTAGAGTTCAGAAGTAATTGTAATTTTCCTTGGCGTGTAGTCATGTTTTTAGTTTAGGCCACATGTAAATCTGGAATAAACTTCAGTCTGTCAATTGATTTTGCTATTTGTAACTTTATTTGATTCGAGATTAGAATTTTTAACTTGGACATAGGGTCGAAGTTGACTTAACACTTAACTGAGTCATTTCATCAATGCCGGTTAGATTCTGGAATCTAATGTACAACACAGTTTTCTACAGACTTATTAACCAATGATTTGAGTACGGTCTATGGTTTTTATGGGAAGGTTTCTAAGCATCGAATTCTTTACCCGAAATTTTTACATTTTGTACGCTTAGAACAATTATGTATCAATGTACATTATGTATGGTGTTTTTTGTTTTGTTGTCCATAAGTGCTTTGGTAGGGGAATGCTTATCATTAACCTAGGTTTCTGATCAACAAAGCCGCGTTTTTTATTCCGAACTTTATCATTTACTATCTATGTCTCATCAAGACTATGTATTTTTCATTTCACATATCACAAGATTGACAGATTGACATGTTTGATTTGCCATTTTGTCGTTTTTCTTTCTAAACTATCATATTCAATTCATATTTAGTTTTTTGCTTTTGCAGTCCTGTACAATAGAAAATTAAAATTTAAAAAAAAATGCATTTCATGAAAGACCGAATTAGACATTCAAACCCTGTGGAGAGTGGTAATAGCGTGAAGTATGTGTCTTTTTGTATTGTATAAAAAATAAAACTATTCCTGTTTCCTGTCATCATCACTTATAGAGATGGAGCATCATGAATTATCATAAATCTAATTTTAAACCCCTAGCCCTATCAATAGGTAAAGCGTATCTAATATAAATGTAAGAGATGTATATACGTATATTTTCAAATTTAAGAACGTAATACAGATAACATTAACTTTGAAAAGTATATAGAACGTATTGAAATATAACAATTGTAGAGAAATTCAATGTCTATTTAAGTTTGTTACGTTGATCGATCAATACCAGTATTCTATCAAACTAGCAGGAGTTAGTCTTCTTGTCTCGTTTTCATTTGTTGTGTGTTATTCATAAATAACTCACGGAAGTCATATTGACGTGTGCTGGCAGTTTTGTTTATTTCTAACATTCAATTAATTTATACAAATAGTTAGCATGTTCAACATGTTCTAGCAAAACTGCCGACTGCAGCGGAGGGCTATTTGATTCTTATTTAAGATTCTTATTTAAACTGTCATCAAAGCTGACTGCCAAATAATTCAAAACGGGTTGAAAATGAGCATAATAATTTGGACTTACCATAGTACATTGTATGTCAATCCTGAGTTTATCTTTGTTATATTATTTATTTCTGTCCATTCCATGTATCCCTATAAATTATGTACGAGTGGAATATGGCTAATTTGCATAACCAATCGATTACAAATTAAGCTAACATTCTAAAAACAAATCCTTGTGGAATATCATATCCCGCATAGAAATTAAAATTGTATATATACCTACATACGGAGAATATCTAGTCATTCATCACAAACTTGTGCTGATTTTTCAAACTTGTATCTAAAGCTAAAACATTCAAGAAAGCATATTGGAAGGTAAAGTTTTTGACATCCCAAAAGTTTATATTCCTTTTACTGCAAAGTTGTTATCAAATCTAAATGTGAACAAAGGCACAGGACTTGGTGATATTAGCGCAAAATTTCTAAAATAATGTGCTAAGGCTATTGCCCTAGTTGCCTGTAAACTACGTAATGTCAAGTACCAGCTCAGACATGAAAAATGTATTAATATATGATCTAGATATCTGATATCTATAAAAATAAATAAAAACCTCAAGGAGGATGCAAAGTGACTTTTTTATTCCCTTCATCTAGTGCCATGGTTAAATTACCTAGATGTCTGTCTTTTAGCAAACGGATTTTATACAGTCTGTTTTTATGTATAAAATACTTTACTGTCCAGCTCCACAAAATTTTAATTGTTTTTCTAGAATAGAATGTCTGGCGTCTATTGGAGGTTTACCAGATTTTCAACCACAAATGTTTTTTTACTTACATTCTCTAAACACAAATACTTTCAAAACGTTTAAATATCAAGGAGGCCAAACTTGAAATATTTTGCCATGTCATGTCAGAAAATATTAAACGTGTTCATCTTTTATGAAACAGCAAAGAGATTGTTTATGTAGTAATATATAATCTTGCTGTAGATGTATCCTCTATCTTTTATATTTAATGACAGCTCCAAATTAGATCATATGTGCCTTTTTAAATGTCATAGTAGTATACATTTATGTGTTGTAAATATCTTATATGATGTACTTATCTTGACCATGAGTAAGACAAGCCATCAATCTCAACACGTTATCAGGTATAAATAAATATTATTATTTTTATGCAAATATTTCATTACAGTTATGTTGCGTTGTCTCACCAGTGTGTGGTTGTAATAACAACAAAAGGGAGGTCACTGGAATACGCTTATTCAGTCAGAGACATTCGTCGATTGTGTCCCTTCCTCTGATATCATAAACTTCCGAGTTCTTGATGAATATGCATTATTAACCTTATTTGTTAACGTCACGCATCAACAAAACCCCGCAACAGTCATAAACACTGATGTACTATTTATTTACTTATGTTTTATATTTAGACCAAACTATTTGACGTTATCGAATAATACATGTATAGGGGTCCTGGTATATTTAGAAATGAACAATAATAATACCAACCAAAGGTCAATTTATATTGGAAGTTGACAATCTCGTATGCATGGAGATAGGAATATTTTATTGATTATCATGCGAAATGTACTTACGAAGAAAACGAAATCGTTTTAACGTGTACTTATCAACTTTTAAAAATGATTGGTTAAGTATAGCATCATAAAGATATTCTATAAATTTCCATCAAATCTTAATTCTGTATTGTTTTTTAAGTTATAGCCGATCTCTGTAATGCCAGTAATATACGATGTTTCGTACTGAGTATTAGAATAATATGTCATTGTCGGTGTATCGTAAACCAGACGGACATTATTTCAAATATTGACAACTTTTTAAATTTATGCAACAAGACCGCCATTTAGAAAACAAGGGATATAATACAACCAGTTCACTTTACAAACTAAATTGACATGAAATTCCTTAAAAAAAACCATGACAACACAACGGAATAATGTCATGTACATGACAACATTCTTTCTTTTATTTTATAAGTAGAACCTAAGCAAATGAAAAACAAAACATTACAAATATAACAAAGCCCTCTATTAAATCATGTTTATATGAAATGAGTGATTTATCAACGATGATAACTTTACGAACGGGTGAACAAAATAATTCTTTTTCTTCCTATCAAATATCAGTCATATTTCATTGCCGTGACTTTCAAACAACATTTAACGACACTTGAACGCACACAATCACTGAATAAATCAATCATTTCAAATAACAACTGTCCTACAAACAGAATCGTTAAAGAAGAAACAAATAAATCACCAGAAAATAATGGGTCGTTTAATTTCAATATCTAACCAACAGAACAAAGATTATGATGTTTCTCGCGTGCTTACGTGCCCGGCACGAATTACTAACTGTTAGATAAACACTTGGTCGCGCGATTTGTAAAGATGGTCACAGCAACCCACTAGCGTACTTTTCGTACAAATAAAAGTGATAGACTTGTTCCTCGTTCTAAGAATCTAAAGAAAAGTGCTGAACATATCATCAGTTCTGTAATAACCCTAGACACAATATAACATACCATCAGTTTTGGAACAACCCTGGACACAATATAACATACCATCAGTTCTGTAACAACCCTGGACACAATATAACATACCATCAGTTCTGTAACAACCCTTGACACAATATAACATACCATCAGTTCTGTAACAACACTGGACACAATATAACATACCATCAGTTCTGTAACAACCCTGGACACAATATAACATACCATCAGTTCTGTAACAACCCTTGACACAATATAACACACCATCAGTTCTGTAACAACCCTGGACACAATATAACATACCATCAGTTCTGTAATAACCCTGGACACAATATAACACACCATCAGTTATGTAACAACCCTGGACACAATATAACATACCATTAGTTCTGTAACAACCCAGGACACAATATAACATACCATTAGTTATGTAATAACCCCTGACACAATATAACACACCATCAGTTCTGTAATAACCCTGGACACAATATAACATACCATCAGTTCTGTAACAACCCCGGACTCAATATAACATACCATCAGTTCTGTAACCACACTGGACACAATATACACACCATCAGTTCTGTAACAACCCCTGACACAATTTAACATACCATCAGTTCTGTAACCACACTGGACACAATATAACACACCATCAGTTCTGTAACAACCCCTGACACAATATAACACACCATCAGTTCTGTAACAACCCTGGACACAATATAACATACCATCAGTTCTGTAATAACCCCTGACACAATATAACATACCATCAGTTCTGTAACAACCCTGGACACAATATAACACACCATCAGTTCTGTAACAACCCTTGACACAATATAACACACCATCAGTTCTGTAATAACCCTGGACACAATATAACACACCATCAGTTATGTAACAACCCTGGACACAATATAACATACCATTAGTTCTGTAACAACCCAGGACACAATATAACATACCATTAGTTATGTAATAACCCCTGACACAATATAACACACCATCAGTTCTGTAACAACCCTGGACACAATATAACATACCATCAGTTCTGTAACAACCCTGGACACAATATAACACACCATCAGTTATGTAACAACCCTGGACACAATATAACATACCATTAGTTCTGTAACAACCCTGGATACAATATAACATACCATTAGTTATGTAACAACCCTGGATACAATATAACACACCATCAGTTCTGTAACAACCCTGGACACAATATAACATACCATTAGTTCTGTAACAACCCTTGACACAATATAACATACCTTCAGTTCTGTAACAACCCTTGACACAATATAACATACCATTAGTTCTGTATCAACCCTTGACACAATATAACATACCATTAGTTCTGTATCAACCCTTGACACAATATAACATACCATCAGTTCTGTAACAACCCTTGACACAATATAACATACCATCAGTTCTGTAACAACCCTTGACACAATATAACATACCATCAGTTCTGTAACAACCCTTGACACAATATAACATACCATCAGTTCTGTAACAACCCTTGACACAATATAACATACCATCAGTTCTGTAACAACCCTTGACACAATATAACATACCATCAGTTCTGTAACAACACTGGACACAATATAACATACCATCAGTTCTGTAACAACCCAGGACACAATATAACATACCATTAGTTATGTAATAACCCCTGACACAATATAACATACCATCAGTTCTGTAACAACACAGGATACAATATAACATACCATCAGTTCTGTAATAACCCTGGACACAATATAACATACCATCAGTTCTGTAACAACCCAGGACACAATATAACATACCATTAGTTCTGTAACAACACTGGACACAATATAACATACCATTTGCTCTGTAATAACCCTTGACACAATATAACATACCATCAGTTATGTAACAACACTGGATACAATATAATATACCATCAGTTCTGTAACAACCCAGGACACAATATAACATACCATCAGTTATGTAACAACACTGGACACAATATAACATACCATCAGTTCTGTAACAACCCTGGACACATTATAACATACCATCAGCTCTGTAACAACCCTGGACACAATATAACATACCATCAGTTATGTAACAACCCTGGACACAATTTTGCATACCAATTTAAGTAAACGTTATGTCATAAGATGTAAAAAACCATAAAAGGGTCACAATTTAGAACACTATCACCTGTTAGTGCAACCCGGTATACGATATAATATACAATAGAGTTACCCGGCAATAGAATATCTCACCATAAATGTATACAATATATAACACCATGAAATCAAGTATACAATATAGCATACCATAAACGTATACAATGTAGAATGCCATAAACGTATACAATGTATCATACCATAAACGTATACAATGTATTATACCATAAACGTATACAATGTAGCATACCATAAACGTATACAATGTAGCATACCATAAACGTATACAATGTATTATACCATAGGCACTTGTAATAACTCGGCATACACTGTATCGAACCATAAACGTATACAATGTAGCATACCATAAACTATACAATGTAGCATACCATAAACGTTAACAATGTAACATACCATAAACGTATACAATGTAGCATACCATAAACGTATACAATGTAGCATACCATAAACGTTAACAATGTAGCATACCATAAACGTATACAGTGTAGCATACCATAAACGTATACAATGTAGCATACCATAAACGTATACAATGTGGCATACCATAAACTATACAATGTAGCATACCATAAACGTTAACAATGTAGCATACCATAAACGTATACAATGTAGCATACCATAAACGTATACAATGTAGCATACCATAAACGTATACAATGTAGCATACCATAAACGTATACAATGTGGCATACCATAAACTATACAATGTAGCATACCATAAACGTTAACAATGTAGCATACCATAAACGTATACAATGTAGCATACCATAAACGTATACAATGTAGCATACCATAAACGTATACAATGTGGCATACCATAAACTATACAATGTAGCATACCATAAACGTTAACAATGTAGCATACCATAAACGTATACAATGTAGCATACCATAAACGTATACAATGTGGCATACCATAAACTATACAATGTAGCATACCATAAACGTTAACAATGTAGCATACCATAAACGTATACAATGTAGCATACCATAAACGTATACAATGTAGCATACCATAAACGTATACAATGTGGCATACCATAAACTATACAATGTAGCATACCATAAACGTTAACAATGTAGCATACCATAAACGTATACAATGTAGCATACCATAAACGTATACAATGTAGCATACCATAAACGTATACAATGTAGCATACCATAAACGTATACAATGTAGCATACCATAAACGTATACAATGTAGCATACCATAAACGTATACAATGTAGCATACCATAAACGTATACAATGTAGCATACCATAAACGTATACAGTGTAGCATACCATAAACGTATACAATGTAGCATACCATAAACGTATACAATGTGGCATACCATAAACTATACAATGTAGCATACCATAAACGTTAACAATGTAGCATACCATAAACGTATACAATGTAGCATACCATAAACGTATACAATGTAGCATACCATAAACGTATACAATGTAGCATACCATAAACGTATACAGTGTAGCATACCATAAACGTATACAATGTAGCATACCATAAACGTATACAATGTAGCATACCATAAACGTATACAATGTAGCATACCATAAACGTATACAATGTAGCATACCATAAACGTATACAATGTAGCATACCATAAACGTATACAATGTAGCATACCATAAACGTTAACAATGTAGCATACCATAAACGTATACAGTGTAGCATACCATAAACGTATACAATGTAGCATACCATAAACGTATACAATGTGGCATACCATAAACTATACAATGTAGCATACCATAAACGTTAACAATGTAGCATACCATAAACGTATACAATGTAGCATACCATAAACGTATAAAATGTAGCATACCATAAACGTATACAATGTAGCATACCATAAACGTATACAGTGTAGCATACCATAAACGTATACAATGTAGCATACCATAAACGTATACAATGTAGCATACCATAAACGTATACAATGTAGCATACCATAAACGTATACAATGTAGCATACCATAAACGTTAACAATGTAGCATACCATAAACTATACAATGTAGCATACCATAAACGTTAACAATGTAGCACACCATAAACGTTAACAATGTAGCATACCATAAACTATACAATGTAGCATACCATAAACGTTAACAATGTAACATACCATAAACGTTAACAATGTAGCATACCATAAACGTATACAATGTAACATACCATAAACTATACAATGTAGCATACCATAAACGTTAACAATGTAACATACCATAAACGTTAACAATGTAGCATACCATAAACGTATACAATGTAGCATACCATAAACGTATACAATGTAGCATACAATAAACGTATACAATGTAGCATACCATAAACGTATACAATGTAGCATACCATAAACGTATACAATGTAGCATACCATAAACGTTAACAATGTAGCATACTATAAACGTATACAATGTAGCATACCATAAACGTATACAATATAACATACCATAAACGTATACAATGTAGCATACCATAAACGTATACAATGTAGCATACCATAAACGTTAACAATGTAGCATACCATAAACGTATACAATGTATTATACCATAACGTATACAATGCAGGATAACATAGACATATACAATGTATCACAGCATAAACGTATACAACTTACCTTACCATACCATAAACATAGACAAAGACAATGTAACATGTCATAGATGTTTACAGTGTCTCATACCATACATTATACAATAAGGCATACCACAAACGTATAAATGTATCATGTCATAGTTGAATGCAATGTATTATACAATATACTAATACAATATATCATACCATAGACGTATACAATGTATCATACCATAGACGTATAGACCGTGTCATATACTATATTTATACAATATAGCATACATGTATCATAGACGTATAGACCGTGTCATACAATATATTTATACAATGTATTATACCATAGACGTATAGACCGTGTCATACAATATATTTATACAATGTATCATACCATAGACGTATAGACCGTGTCATACAATATATTTATACAATGGATCATACCATAGACGTATAGACCGTGTCATACAATATATTTATACAAAATAGCATATCATAGGCGTATACAACGTGTCATACAATACATTTATACAATATAGCATATCATAGACGTATATAACGTGTCATACAATATATTTATACAATATAGCATATCATAGACGTATACGATGTATCATACTATTAACGTGTACAACGCAGCATACCATGAACGTATACAATGTATTATAACATAGCCTTATACGATGTAGCATACCATGAACGTATACAATGTATTATAACATAGCCTTATACGATGTAGCATACCATCAACGTATACGATGTAGCATACCAAAAACGTAAACAATTTGTTACAACATGAACCTGTAAAATGCATTATACCCTAGACGTATAAAATGCACCATACCATAAGTTTATGCAATGTATCAAATCGTAAACGCAATGTATAAAGCCATAAAGGTATACAATTTATCATACCCTAGATGCATAAAATGTATCAAACCATAAACGTATAATATAAACTTATACAATGTATCTTACCATAACAGTATACAATGTAGCATGTCATTGGCTCCGGGAAAAACCCGGTTGACAGTAGACACCACCATCTAGTGTGTCACAAATTTTGTATTTGACTCTACGAAAACATAATGACATTAGTTACATTATTTAAGTAAATGGAACATTGATATTATTAAAATCAAATAACACTACACTGGTATATGAATATTCATAGTATAATTTGTTTGCGGTATGTTGATGTAGACATTTAGGCTGGGAGATTTACTTATTCTAATGTTGGCGTTGGAGATTAAATAAAGCAGAGAGCTGATGATGACAACGCCATTCATAGCAACATTTATTTTGAGATTTGGCTGTACCAGCAAAGAAATCAAAGAACGGCAGAAATATGTATTCGTGTCTGCTGATTCAGCTCGCGTCAGGCCAGAAAAAAATCGTTCTATGAAATATATTAGAACATGTTCTATTCCATTGATAGTGCATCATATCATATCTTGTCCAATTTCATTTCGAAATATAAAACTATAATACGATAACATGGTAAAGATATCCCGGGAGAACCAGTCACCAATTCATATTTGATAAACAGTAACATATTGAAATCTGAAATTACATCGCATGAAATTCTATTCGATTATGCTTGAATATTGCTCCGTTGTAAATGATTTATTTTAGTGTTGTCTGCCAAAATATCATACCTATTTACAAATGTATGTAGTTAATATGAAAATATGATAACATAGATTGATACTATTGGTGAAGTACACAATAGTATACCTATATATGTAGTTATGATGATAATATAGATTGATATACTGTTGGTGAAGTACACAATAGTATACCTATATATGTAGTTATGATGATAACATAGATTGATATACTGGTATTAGTGTACACAATAGTATACCTTTATATGTAGTTATGATGATAATATAGATTGATATACTGGTATTAGTGTACACAATAGTATACATATATGAAGTTATGATGATAACACAGACTGATATACTGTTGGTGAAATACACAATAAGATCTGAAGCCTAGACTCTAGAATCCTAACATAATGTTGGTTTATGTTTCTACTTGAGCTAATGGTCCGATCTTGAAGATGAGGGGTTTAAAACAGTTCGTTTGTCTTGCTTACGTCTCCTATGATGGTATTCGTCTTTATGGTGATTTTATGCCGTCGATAACGCAATAGTAACACACATGCCTTTCGCCAGTCGTGATCAAATATATAGTCACTTGGGTTTTCTCCGTGTACTCTGGTTTCCACCCACAGTAAGACCTCACGTGTGCTTCCTTAATGTGCCAACACACGTTATTGATATAACTTGTCTTCCATTTGTTGTAGAATAAATAAAATTTAAATTGACATTTGTTATTCCCGGATCATTCTTGATTCTGTATGGGACTAGGAGTGTAAAGGTACAATGGACCACCTTTTCTTTGTATTTTTGTTCTATCTAACTCAACAATGGTACTGATGACGTAAGGATCAGCTTTAAGTTCGTGATGATGAACAGATAACTGATGTCTTGATTTTCCTGACGGAATGGTTAGATATATTACCGGGCGAACATTACAAAGGTCAATGAAATGACAGATGTACTGGTAAATTGGTTCGTATCATAAATTAGATTCACAAGCCTTTAATTGTCCTGCCAAACAGCAGCAATAATTTATGTGCTATATAATTAATTCTGGGGGAGTGTCCGAGTTTCTCAATGTCTTAGTGATTGTTACAAATACTAGATGATGAAGGTACGTCAACGGTAATGCAACTAGAGTTATCACGTGGTAAATGAGATCGCTTTGCAAGTTCCGATATGTAATTGCTTTGTACACTCGACATCAATAACCACGTGTATCGCACGTATCAAAACCTGTATTCTGCTTTTTATTTGGAACAGAACGACAGTCGAGACATGATAAATTTATGTTTAATTTCTATAGCCTTTGGTGCTTTTCTTAAAAGTTATTTAAGTTATCAAATATGTATTTATCAATGTGAAATCGTCTATGCATTTATCCATAATAATTCATTTTGTGATATACGTGTAAATGTAGTGACACCATACCGCTGTTTCGTCTTTATAGGACTCGTCAGTGATGTTAGGGACACCATACAGCTGTTTCGTCTTTATAGGACTAGTCAGTAATGTTAGGGACATCATACAACTGTTTCGTCTGTCTAGGACTTGTCAGTAATGTTAGGGACATCATACAGATGTTTCGTCTTTATAGGACTAGTCAGTAATGTTAGGGACATCATACAGCTGTTTCGTCTTTCCAGGACAAGTCAGTAATGTTAGGGACATCATACAGATGTTTAGTCTTTCTAGGGGACTCGTCAGTAATGTTAGGGACATCATACAGCTGTTTCGTCTTTCTAGGACTAGGCAGGGATGCTATGGACACCATACAGCTGTTTCGTCTTTCAAAGATTCAAAATACGCCAAACCATATCGCAATTGAAATTTAATGTAATAAGATGCTTGATTGAAATTTCCGAGGATTAGCAATAGAATATAAATAAACAAACGGCGTCCCGATGTTGTGATTAGTATGACGTAGGCTATCGATATGACGAAGTTATTCCGGAGCTATATCCATATTTAACTGACTATCTAACACATCGATTGTTCACTTCATTAGATCTACACAACCGCACGTGCTCCCCGCGCACTCAGAACATGACATTTTCGAAGTTATTAGCATAATTGGCTGGTGCGTGTGATTGAAAGGACGGGACACTTTGAAGTTGTTCTTGTATTTTTCCATGCGATTGCTTGGTTTACAATACATAGTTTACCTACGTGTATCGTTATACCCAATAGAAATGGTGAGCGCATCACTCCCGAGGATCTGATAGCAGAATCAGCTATGTTTCCTCTTATCGTTAAGTATAATTTTCCTGTCACTAGTCTCAGCTGTATATAACCTTTCCTATAGCTAAATACAGGAGGGTGATTTACAACACATTTCAATTTTCAATTTTGAGATTATTTCGGGCGTGATGATTCCATCCTTTGTCTTTGTTTATATCACCGACTAACTCTAGTTGTCCGCTCTGTGAGAAGTCATCTGAAAGCTGATTTGTAGCTACGCGTCAGTAATCTTCCGACAAAATACCAAATATATGTGGAAGTTTGCCAGCGTGATTTTCAATAATATTAATTAGTGAACGGTAGTCCAAGAATATATACCATCTATGAATATACAATAATTCCTGCAATGTGTAATTACTGTCATGACAATGTATCATATGCGTAAAGTAGTTTAAGTGTAATATGAGTTGAAATGTTTCCTTCCATCAAATGTCCTCGTCTTGTGAAAAAAAAATTGGAAATAAGATATACGAGCGAAATAATTATTTTGTGTGTATATCTAAAGTAATTACTCTTAATTACCGGGGTTATTGTGAATCTAGAGCGAAAAAATAGTAGCTACTACTTAATGTATATCTAGATAAACTAGATCGAAACCTCGTAAACATTTTTCGTTTGAATTGATTAATTCGCAAATAGATGTGCATATTATGTGTCAGATCCCTCATTGCCTTATTCATGAATATCATATATTTATCATACCCCGGTATGTACATGCTCTCAATAACTGTTAACTTTCTCTTTTGTTTGCTTAGGCAATGCTGAACATACAAACCAAATTCATATAGAGCGGTACGTATGTTTTCCTTAAACAAAGACAAGTTTTTATTTTGTTTCTATAATAAATGACAGACACTCATGTTCTAGAGCAATACATGGAAAATGTCTCTCTGCTTGCTTCAGATTCGCCGGTTTATCCCAGCTTCATTGTTTTGGTTGAGATGTACTCGTACAATGTACATGACAGTATTGACAGAGTTCATTCAGAGTACATTTTAAAACGTATTTACGATCTTCATTAAACAGGTAATGGGATTGTAACTAATCAATTGCATTTGAAATGTTATCTGCTTTCATGGCATACAACCAATTAACATCTTACCAGGCTGCGGTACCGCCAGCTTGACTCGGGTGTTACTCCCACGCCTCAATTTTACTGAACTGGAAACTTCACATAGTTCATAGAATCGCTCTTTAGCATACCTCTGAGTGGTTACTCACATTCAGTGTAGGGTTAACGGCCTGTATATATATATATATATAAATATGCATACTTGGTTGTTACCTACATAAGTACCATAAAAGATGAAGCTATGCAATGTGTCGACAATTATGACAAGGACAAAAATAAATCCGAAAAGTATTACCAGGCAAACCCATGAGTCTAACTAAAGATTGGTGATAAAATATAAACAAAACAAAGATATGTTAAAGAAGTTGTTTCAGAATTAGGGCGCGACTTTATTGGTTAATGATTTTTGGAAATTAGAAACGTATGCAAATAAATTGTACATTTGTATATCAATCTATTGGGAACATCAATACAAAATTATCAATTGGCATGTGCTAAAAATAACAAAAAGTTTTACATCTTTATAATGGGTAGCATATCTAACAATACCCCGTAGGAGGTCATCTCAGCATGACCTTTGAGCTTCAAATATAAGCCAATGACGTCATCAATCAACCAATGGGAAAGAGTCTTATACCAGCCTTCGGTTGCGTCTCCTTAGTATTTACGACTCAATTCAACGCTTTATTTGAAATACATGTACGCGAAATTTCACAAACATAACTGCATTATGTTAATGGCCACGGTAATAAAAATATTGCTAATCCTCTGGACGTTACATTCAAAGAAGAACAGAACACGATTAAACAATATCTCATGGACAGGACGGATTGTGTTGCCAGCTTGATTTGGAAAATCGTTACCGTACAAGTTATAATTATATTCCCTTTCAAACTAATTTTTTCACGACGCTGTTACCTTCACTGTCTATCTCTCGTATGATGAATGATAAACCAATTGGACAACAAACTTTTTCGCAATTCGTTGAGGTTTCTTGGTGAGTCGGAGTGAGCGAAGCCCTGTTGTTTACGGTTGCTATGGATCATCGGAATACCTCGGGAACGTTATGCAAGTATTTATACTTCCGAAGAATGAAATCATACCGACAATTTCATAGACAGCGCGTTGATTGGCTAAGCTCAAAGGTCATGCTGAGATGACCTCCTACGGGGCATCGTTAGATCTTGTATTTCAGTGTATCGTAGAGTATCGTAGAGGAATGGAAATACCAAGTCTAATTTTAATTAGATTGTTGGTAACAAATAACGTCATTATTATAAATAGCGTCATTTTGACGCTATCTAAAATGTGCTCCAAATAACCACCTCAATGCTCCAACTCTGATCTTATTCTTTTTCTTTCTTTTATTGAATTTACACCTGACGAATGTTGAGGCCATTCATTGTCAGAATACAACTGTATAAAGTTATCTCCAAATGTTTCGGACAGCTTCACTAACACTCTTTGCCACGTGCTGAGTTTCTAATCTTGCCGATCCCACACTTTCTCGATATCTATTTTTCTGTATATTAATTCAGGAACAAAAATCTTTACATTGTACAAGAACGCTCCCATTTCACAATTGCTGTTTCGCCATTCTCTTCAAAGAAATAATTCCAGAACTACTCAATACTGCCAAAACGGTTACTTTCTTACTATGGTTCATCGCCGTAAAAGTCTTGCTTTTTTCTTCTCCAGAAATGCATACCTTCCTTGCCCATCATGCATAAAATGAGCTTCATCAGAGAATCAGTTGCCAAGTTTTGAATGTTCACGCATTGATACGGCAACCCGAAATGTGGCAAGAAATATCGGTATCCTTCAGATGCTGAGTAATTCAAATTTCATATGGTCAAATTCTGTGAATAGTACAGACGAAGTACTTATGGTTCCATTCAACTTCCTGAATACTCCTTTAACATATTGCTGTTGTGTTTTGTCCATGATGCCTCGAATGCTGTCAATGTTTCCATCATTCCTTTCAGTTTTTATTCTTCCAGATAATTCCTTTGTGATTATTCTGAAAATGTTTTGCTAAAGTTAAAAGTGTAGTATCAGGGTATGTATTCCTAATAACCTTGTTCAACACTACTATTGGAATGCTAATATGTCACATCAATATGAATTTCTTTCATTTCATCTATCTTGACGAAAACAATTTTATGGCATCATAGTGGTTATAGTTTACTAAATAATAATATATATACATTACTCATTCTCTGGTCTATTTCATTTCAATATAAAACGATCTAGCAATATCAGAAAAATTCTTTATTACAAGTCTGTAGTACTTTTATGAAAACATATAACAAACTAACCTGTAATTAAAAGATAATTGCACCTTGTTGGCGTCATTATGTTCCAATGGTGTCAGTGCACATTATTTAAGAAATCATTTCAGCACCAGGAATTGCCAATTAGTTAAAGAGTGAGAAAACAGCTGTTTGTGTCTCAAAGGTAATTCGCCATGCTTTTCCTACTTTCAGTTTCCAATTAAACTCTTTTGTATTTCAGAGAGAAAATGCCAGTTCCAACCAATAATCAAATCTGGGAATCCCTAATAGTAACTCAATCATATAATTGTGTTTATTTCTGTTCATCCTGTCGTCATGGCATATTGAATAACAAGGCAAATTGATTTGATGTCGGTCTTTTTCATCATCTCCAGTTCCAATTAATGAAATGTTTTAACTTATGATGTGCTATGGCTATTGTTTGGATGGACAGGCAAAGGTCATTCTCTTTCTAAACCTCACGTCCAATTGTCAGAGTATGTCTGAATATAGCAAGGTCAATATAGATTGTAATGAAGGTCTTTAATTTGTTTTTATAGAGATTATTGCGTTAATCATGTGGTAGCAATATTAATATACCTGCTGTATAAAGTTTGTATATCAATATCGTTTAAAATCAGACCAAGTACGCGTATTGACTCTTACATCTTCCGTTACGGCTTGTTATCGTCTCAAACATATTAATGACGTCATTGATAGAAGGATAAATAATGCCCGTTCTACCCAATTTTCAGACAAATCAATCAAAAACCTCATTTGAAGCCGTCCGTGACCGGAAATAGTGTTAGTCACCTGACGAAAAGTACGAACCGTCTGTCCAATGAAGCTCAATTCCGTCATTGTAAATGACCTCTTTTCCACTTATTATGACAATTTGATTACGTGTAAGAAATTTATTTGTTTTATTTGTTTTATTTCCCACCAGTATTGGGTATTTCGTATCTGTCCATGCGATACTATCACAGCGGGATCATAGAGCTGAGTATTGATTGATATGATTTTGAATATCATTATAACGTCCTTAAGTTTGGCTCGATCAAGAACGTGCAGGATATATCCCTCCCCAAAAAGATATTCGTACAAATAAATGGAGAAATGTATATACAAGAAACCATGTTCATTGTAAGAGATTTATTCACTTGTAGCAATAACATTAATTAATTCATATGAGTATACATGTATGTTTGTCTATCTGCCATTCAAAAACACTTATGCTATGTAGCCCATACTAAGCACAATATGTAAAATTTTTAAGCTAAACAATGTTGCTATAGAGATGTTTCTTAAAATTTTGTGCACTATCATTAAATGTATGTACTCTATTATTTCTACACGAAAAATATTTTGTTATGTACTCTATCATTTCTACACGAAATACTTTTTGTTATGTACTTTAGCATTTCTACATGAAGTACATTTTATTTTGTACTTAGCATTTCTACATGAAGTACATTTTGATATGTAGTCTATCATTTCTACATGAAATACATTTTATTTTGTACTTAAGCATTTCTACATGAAATACATTTTGATATGTAGTCTATCATTTCTACATGAGATACATTTTATTTTGTACTCTATCTTTCTACATGAAATAAGTTTTATTTTGTACTTTAGCATTTCTACATGAAATACATTCTATTTTGTACTCTATCATTTCTACATGAAATATATTTTGCTTTAATTATGTCGTGATTATACAGTAACACAAATTTCTACATTATAAACATTAATCGTCATGTCAGAATAGTATGTGTCTGCCCTTTAAAGTGCATTGCAAACATCTCAGTTTCAACTGATTTTTCTTCAAACGTTTATCAGTACCATGTAATACAATGTACCTGAGGGTAAAACAGATTTGCTTGTTTTTCTTGATGTTATGTTGATAAAAACGATAATATTAATAACTTGAGTATTTCATTGATATATCATCCATGCATATTTTGATATGATGCAAGCTGACTTTTTCGTTATTAGCATCCAACCGTATCGGGCGCGAGCCAACCTTAGGTACAGTACATTCAATGTAACATTTTCGTAAAGCGCATTACATTTCCATGCAAAACACCTAGATACAACCAATGTCTCGTAGCAGTGTCTCCAATGGCGTAAACACAGAACATTCACTTGGTTTAGCACTTCCTGTCAATGGTAGTTACCACCGTAATATGTTTACAGGGTTCCCCTGATTGTCACATGCCCACTCCCTCTGTGTAGGAGCCAGACAGTGACCCAGGGTTCTCCCACATAACAACATCACCAACAGAAACAGAAAACCGATATCATTAACAGTTAGAAGTGACTTGAGTTTGACAAACGATCTGGCCTATTACAATTAGCCTTCTTAGTCTATACCGAATGCCTAGTAACAAAATATAGTACCGTACTGGTGCTTTTACACCATTAAATCAGTGTTAATAATTACATGTTTTAGTATGAATGGTGTCTGTAGGATTGACACATATAAGAACATTCTTTACCGGGTATATATAGGACAGGTCTGTACTGGGTAAGTATAGGACAGGTCTGTACTGGGTATGTATAGGATAGGTTTGTACTGGGTAAGTATAGGATAGGTTTGTACTGGGTAAGTATAGGATAGGTCTGTACTGGGTAAGTAAAGGATATGTTTGTACTGGGTAAATATAGTATAGGTCTGTACTGGGTATATATAGGGTATGTCTGTACTGGGTATATATAGGATACGTTTGTACTGGGTATGTATAGGGTAGGTTTGTACTGGGTATGAGTATAGGATAGGTTTGTACTGGGTATGTATAGGATAGGTTTGTACTGGGTATGTATAGGATAGGTATCTACTGGGTATGTATAGGGTAGCTCTGTACTGTGTATATATATGGTAGGTCTGTACTGGGTATGTATAGGGTAGGTCTGTACTGGGTATGTATAGGATAGGTTTGTACTGGGTAAGTATAGGGTAGGTCTGTACTGGGTAAGTATAGGATAGGTCTGTTCTGAGTATGTATATGGTAGGTCTGTACCGGGTAAGTATAGGGTAGGTCTGTACTAGGTAAGTATAGGTTAGGTTTGTACTGGGTATATGTAGGGTAGGTCTGTACTGGGTATATATATAGGGTATGTTTGTACTGGGTAAGTATAGGGTAGTTCTGTACTAGGTAAATATAGAATAGGTCTGTACTGGGTAAGTATAGGATAGGTTTGTACTGGGTAAATATAGAATAGGTCTGTACTGGGTAAGTATAGGATATGTATGTACTGGATAAGTATAGGATAGGTATGTACTGGGTAGGTATAGGATAGGTCTGTACCGGGTAAGTATAGGGTAGGTTTGTACTGGGTATGTATAGGATTGGTCTGTTATTGGTATATACATATATGGTAGGTCTGTTATTGGTATATATATAGGGTTGGTCTGTTATTGGTATATATATAGGGTTGGTCTGTTATTGGTATATATATAGGGTTGGTCTGTTATTGGTATATATATATATAGGGTTGGTCTGTTATTGGTATATATATAGGGTTGGTCTGTTATTGGTATATATAGGGTTGGTCTGTTATTGGTATATATATAGGGTTGGTCTGTTATTGGTATATATATAGGGTTGGTCTGTTATTGGTATATATATATAGGGTTGGTCTGTCATGGTATATATAGGGTTGATCTGTTATTGGTATATATATATATAGGGTTGGTCTGTACTGGGTATATATATAGGGTTGGTCTGTTATTGGTATATATATAGGGTTGGTCTGTTATTGGTATATATATAGGGTTGGTCTGTTATTGGTATACAGTGGAACTTCGTTAACTCGAAGTCGACGGGACCACGAAAAAACTTCGAGTTATCCGAGTGTTCGAATTAAGCGAGTTATCGTTTTTGGTGAAAAGTTTGGTCAATATTTGTCAACATTATATAAACATTATAACTTCGCTCTGTCGCTCATCAGTTTAGTGTGAAGACTGATCAATACATGTAAATATATATGTAATGTTTGTTATGTCACTTGTAATTTGGTGTAGTTTTGCCGATATACAGTCACGATAAAGTTTCTTTCACTTAGTCACTTCAATAACGATCTGATGTGCAAGTCATGTTTGCAAAAGGTAAACGGTAAAACGGAATTCGACAAAATAACAAGTTATTAATGTCAAAACAAATAACCGTTTAAGTTTAACACAGATTGCATACAAAACGTAACAGAACCATTACCTTTTATTGGACATATATAAAATACTGTTTGATCGGCCTACTTACTTTTTATTGATAACCACGCCATTTCCATGTGTATTAGCACCGGAAGTTGGGCTGCGCATGTGCGTATAAAATGTTACTGTAACTGAGTTGGCGTTTTATCCGATTTAATAGACAGCACTGACCGTTACAGTTGTACTCTGAACACCTCGGCAGTAATTACGCTATTGTTTCAGCAGTTTAAAGATTTAATAGGCGCCGGTGACTGTGTCATTTCTACACCTGTAAAAACATCAGCCGGGTAGATCTACCGGTGTGTCAGAGATTAGTTCCGCTTGAGCGAACGGGTAGATGAGTTGTTGACTATCGTGTGTACTGATATCGGGGACCGCCTTGGGAAATTACCTGATGTAAGTAAAGCAGTACTTTTTATCACCAAGACTTGTTGTTATAAGATTCAACCGACAATTTCTTTTATGAATTTATGAAACACTTATAATAGCATGTAGGTTAGTAGTGCCGATATGTTCAGTATTACAAACGGAATTTAGCTCTTAAAAAATGTCGGCGTTTGCCACCGATCGACGAAAATTATACTTCGAGTTATTCGAACATTTCAAGTAGGATTTTTATTGTTGGGACCAAAGTTTACTTCGTATTATCCGAGTTTTTCGAGTTATCCGAATTCGAATTATCCGAGTTTTTTTTACTAAGATAAAGAGAGAATTCGGCCGGGACCGGCGAGGTACTTCGAGTTAAGCGGGGTATTCGAGTTATCCGAGTTCGAGTTAACGAAGTTCCACTGTATATATAGAGTTTGTCTGACGTCATTGCGATGGTACCATTTCTCCGAACAATATAATGTTTGATTTCGTGATGTTGTCGAATGACATTTGGTACCTCAGTTCTTTTTCCAAATCCAATTATAAATCAAGCAACTTATAAGCATTCGTAAGTTCCAATACATAATCACTAAAATACATCAAACACTAGTCGGTTTTATCATTTCTTTGCACATCTGATTTTTAATTATCTTATCAATAATAATTCTAAAGCATTTTTTATCGACACATCATAATCTACTCCTGTTTAAATGTCAAGTGAATTTAAACATTGATTGATTTTCCTGCGAACATCAATCATACACGGTAAACATGGGACATTGCGATGGAACACGCCTAAACAAACTAGATATTTTCAGATCACCACAAAGATGTTGAAATATTATCAATAACAAATTATTACTATCATCTGCATGCATAAAAAGTATTGGTTGTTTCTAAATCTGTAAATAAGCTTAAATCCAGCCATTTAAACAACAAAGCAGTGCTGTAACGGTAGCAATAAAACAGTCAACGTGGTTCAAAAGACACAATTAACATTTTCTTTAATGTATAAAAACATCCGTCACTTCCACAATTCGTCACGTTCTTTAATAAATGCATTAAAGACACACATCTTAAGTTATAGACAGATAATATGTCTAAAAAGAAGTTTTGTAAACTACATGTGTATTTTCTGAGTAGGTGCCACTATTCTTAAGATAAGAAGTCAGCTAATAAACGAGGCCATTGATATACGACGACCACATTTAGTATCACTGATAATTACGTTCTAGTCGTTCTATAGCGTTATATTACATTCAAAGCAGCATGGCTGTCTTTGATTGTGTTTCCATGGATATGTTTTTTCATCATACAACTGAATACAGAATCAACATATCTATGGATAATTGGTTTTTAACGTCCTTTCAACAGAGTAAGACCATTGCGAATCAAATGATTATTTTAAATGGGCCAAGTGGATGGCTCCTTTATATCATACAAATATATCATGAGCGTCTGTGCAATAGTCCAGAATATTTTACATGAGGTACTGGTACAAATACAATACTTGTTTTATCAAATAATCACTTAAACACTTAGATTCACTGAAATCTCGACTTACCTGTAGGCCTAGAAGTCGCCATGACTATTGTCTTGTAGTGTTGATATTTGAATGACATTTGAAAGCGTAGAACTAAACTCTGAAACGTCACGTGCAATATTCATTTTAGCATTGAAATAGTTCAAAATATAGATTATCCGTATAGCTAATGAACATTTAACGCATTATGTAATAATACCATTTGTCTTAAATAGCATGGCCCAGGCACCTTGCCTTAAACTTGTCCTGCCGATCCGGAATGGTACCGGAAGTGGTAAGCCATGATTCCTTGTGAACACTTTGGGAAGTTGAACATTAAATATTTTCAACAAATTTGCGGGAAAAATATTTGTCACATATTCCAAGCTATATTAAGCACGGTTCATCTTTTACTTCTTTACTTTAGTTTAATATTTATTGTCCATTTAAGAATCTCCTCACAAAAAAAAAAAAAGTTAAAATACAATTACATTTTAAGTGTACATCAAGCAAATTCCCCCTGACAATTTAAAATGGTGAGCCAAAGTCAGTCAGTATCGTCATTTGAAAGGACATTTAGTCAGATATATCAGATACCCAGTTTTTGAAGCAAACTGAAAACATCGTTCATTACTCAGAATAATTATCCTCATTGGAGAAAAGACATACAACTCAGTTGGACAGAGAAGCAGCCGTATCGTTGTTAGGGATTCATTGTATTTATCAATAATATAGAAGGCGTTTTGTTTTGTTAAGGAAATGTCATAAGTATTTAATACCGAACAACTATTCATGCAGATGAAGCGTAAGATCATATTCCTGTTGGTAATTGTTTGAGAGAAAGTTATCAAGTGCAGTTATGAGACTAGTTGTAATTGTCTGTAATGGATTATACAAGTGTAACGAGCAACATAATGTCAATATAACCAAAGTGATAACTTTCTCAATTATACTTAACACACCTGCCTTGGTGTAATATACACCTCCCCTAGTGATCGAAAAAGCAATTTATCTTCACGGAAGCAATTTCAAACTATTGAACCGGAAGTCGTACCGGTGAGAATTGATACTCTGATAATGATTTGTTTAGGATGGAGTTGCATTTTGAGGTCAGGTATCAGGTAAAGTTATACTCTATGTTTAGAAATGCAAACAGATTTTTAACTGAGTATGTTTTACAATTCCCTGTAACCGTCAGTTCGTGTCTTTGTATTCACATAGGTAGCTTATGTACGTTTAAGTTAGTAATCTGTCCATGTGACCGATGAACAAAAATATACTGCTTTGTAATGAACATAAACGTGATATAAAGGACAAAAAAACCCATATTTTATGGACGTGTAGGATGACGATAAATGTTTTCTAATTTTGTTTGACAGACAAATCACAAATCATTCTCACAAATCATGTATGATACAAAAGGTCAAGATAGCAATGCCTGCTCGTTTTCTACAGTGTTATCAAGTAGAAGATCAGCTTATCAATTCAATCCCATGATGTTGACACCGGAAAGCAAGATCAACATGTAAGTACTATTATATTCAAATTATTCAAAGAGCTAGGATGTGATGGTTTAGTGAAAACATATAAATTGTTTGGTTGTAGATGTTGTGACCGTTACGTAATATTGTATTGTGATAAAAAAAAAAAAAAAAAAGGTCCAAACGTAAAACAACAAATCTAAGGTAGCATCATCACACGACCATACAAAATATACAAACAACAATTCATAAAAATAGAGCTAATGTCTTGATGCAAAAGTGACTAAAATTTATGCAAAATATGAAAAATTGGGATTAAAAACATGTACAATGATATACCTTAAATGTTGTCAGCTATCTATTATTTCATTTACTTAATGCAAGGCGTTCCTGTTAAAGTACCCTCACCATTAAAAGTCCAAGTGACTATAGATACAGGCACGTCTAGTGTTCATACAACATACCAAATGGTAATGGGATGTAACAAGTAGTCGCCTGTTAAATGTCACATATACGTTTTGAAAGAGAGCAAATATTTCTAAGTGCGAATTGAATTATTGGTTTATCCTGCCTTGCGAGTGAAATGTATTCAACGGATACCAATCGATTGTTAAACGTATTTTCATTTGAAATATGTCTTAAATCGAAAAGTCAATAGCATAATATTTGACGTTGTGTTCCAATGACTATATGGTGGAAAACATAACGACAATATTTTGATTTGTTTTATTATTATTGTTATTACCCACAATAATAATTTTATTTAAAGCTGCAATGCATGTGTATTGCAAATATCCAGCAAGATAACCCATTATATGATATAATAATGATGGACGTTGGATCGAAACATGAGTTTTGGATTTTTCAGCTTTAGATCGTAACTTGGCCTCTTCATGTAACTTAAACTCCGCATATCGTTCCTTCCTTGCAAGGTCGTTAGAGACTCGAGTTCTTGTAAACATCGTAATCAGGCTTATCTGTATTATAACAGTTCTTTTTATTTTATCAAAGAACCTGAATTTACTAGAATTGATCTCAGTTATTCTTTGGCAACTACTGATCGTATCTGTGTACTCTTTTAATATTATTAATTTCCAACTGCCGTAATTTACAGATGGTTAACATTTCCTTGTTTTATCTTGTAATCCTTCTGCTGCTTTCATTTCAAAACACGATATTATTTTTTTACTCCATTTATCTCGGCCTGGACTTTATTAATTATTCCATAGATCGATTTCAAATTACCATCTTTAATATTCTGTTGATCCTCGTTCCCGGGTTGTTTATACTTCTCTTTTTCGTCTATTACACGTTTTGCTCATTAGATCCTCCTCATACTTTTTATCGAGGGACTCTTCTCTCCTTATCTTTACATTACCGCTTTACATTTTGTTACATCTCGACTTCTCTGAGTAAATTTCTTTCCACAGCAACTCGGTATTGGGCATAAAACCACTTCGAATCAGAATTAACGAGAGTTTGTATACAAGGTAAGTTGTCCCTCAGCATTTCGCACCAGAGACTTCTTTGCATTGTTGGCATTTCAAAATATTATTATTAGTTCCTGAAGGTTGAATTACATTTTACAAATTTGTGTAAAGTCCTTCTGTGCTGCAAATTGACTGGAATTAATATCAGATGAGGTTGATGTTGAAACTTTCCCCGGTCTCTCCTATTCGCGGGTTCCTTTACGACGTTGCCATCCCTTGGTTACGTCCTTCTGTTCTCCTTTGATCACCGACTGATTTTTTAAGTTTTTGAACCATATAACCTTCCTTTTACGTCGTATGAGGCCTGCTCAAAATCTTATCTCACGACATATCATTCGTGATTCATCTTCATTAATTAATTAATTTTCTACCCATCTGCTTCAGAGAGACAAACATTGCGTCCCACTCTCTTGACTCCCTTCAGTACATTCGCTTCATTTGGACCAGAACAATACACTGAATAAAAAAAATCATCAGTGATTATGAATGATTTCTATATCATCATCAATGATTATGTAGGATGTCTATATCATCAGTTATTATGTAGGATTTATATAACAACAGTGATTATGTAACTATTTCTCTTACCCTGTTTTCCAATCGTGGTGTGAACCAAATCCAAACGTATGTAAACAACAACACGTGGACGGCGGATGACTGTTGTGATAAGGCTGCAGCAGACGCTTTACACCTTACGAAATATAATTCCGATTAGCTTGCCAAAAAGAACACCAAGCACTCAGTTAACTCTGGTAATTACTACTTATTTTAATTACTTTTGTGAATAATACTGATATTTAACACTCAAACGTTCCGGGTCAGGTCATACTGACGTCACCCTATCGAGAACAAGAGCACGTTTCGAAGAGCATGTTTAACTTGTCTTTTCCCTGGGTTGAGATAAGAAAATCTCACCCCGGTAAAACTGCGGATATCCCTGTCCAGGGTAAGAGATAAATGATCGTCCACCCCTTTTGGGTATGGGATAGGGGGATATCAACCCTCGGGGGGGGGGGGGGGGGGGGGAGATTGTTAAGTTCCCAAACACTCGGCAAGCCTCGTTTTGGGGAATTTCGGATTGAGATCCCCCTATCTCAACCCAAAAGGGGTGAAAGATTCTATTAATCATCATCAGTTATTTTAATTTCAACATGTTGATATTTCACTGAATAATATGTAATAAACGCCTGTATTCACTTTTACATGTGTTTCATACATTAATGTACCGTTTAGGATAGCGGTAAGTTAACATTTGTTCTCTCCACCAAAACATACCTTCTGATCAAACGCCAATAAACAGTGAAGTGAAAGAGGCTATTTATTCTTTTCAGCGAAGTTATCTTATAATGATGTATTTTTTAGTAAGATTTCAAAGAGAGATTAATTTAAATATCTGAGAAAATTCTGGTTTATTCAATTCGTTTCTACACATGTATAATAATGAATATTTACTTTTCACCAAATATTACAATACTGTGTTTTATTTGAAAGTTTGTAGTGAATTGATTTATTGTTTACAGAAATATGTTTTCCACAGCAACCTACGCATTCTAAAACCACAATTATATTCTTCATGCTATTAATGTTTTAACTTTGATTATATTTTCAAAAGTTATGGAGGCATGGTAATCTAATTATTTTGATTCAGGAGGCGAATCTCAGACAGAAATCTCATATCACCAATCTTGTTGATACCTTCTTCAAAACGGAAAAGAGAAATTCTACTAATCTCGATATTGCTTTGTGAGAACCTAATGCAATTCTTCCCAAGGCTAAAGTGTTGCCCGTAAGAAACACAGCGTTAAATGATATGTGTGCTCGATTGAAATCTAATTTCGTTCGAATAAATTTGCAAAGGCGATCCCAAGACTGCAATATTGATAATAGTCAAGATGTGACGCTTCATTTTTAGATTTTTAGATTGACGGGAATTTGACATTAAGATATTATGGTGTCCCTTCACAGCTGAACTGGAAATTTTACGACCGTTTAAGATAAAAGGATACTTAGTCCATGCGATCCTGGTCATGTCCCGTCGGATGACGTCATCCTCACCTGAACGTATATCAGAGACAATAATCTCGTCAAGGTATTTCTGTCACAAAAGGGAATTACTCCTCTACTACAACGTAAACGAAGGGGAGCAATGCGTTGTACTTTACATCGTGATTATATGTAATATACACGTTCTCCCACAACTGACTCGACGATAATTATGATGACCACAAAATGTAGTACAGAAAACGCTTACCTTCTTGAACACTTGGTTTCCTCTTTGTTTTGTTTACCTTAAATCAGTTATATTTCACTTGTTATGCTGTCATGTCTCCGTATTTCCGTCTGTCATGTCTCCGTATTTCTCTCTGTCTTGTATCCGCATTTCCCTCTGTCGTGTCTCCGTATTTTTCTCTGTCGTGTCTCCGTATTTCTCTCTGTCGTGTCTCCGTTTTCCCTCTGTCGTGTCTCCGTATTTCTCTCTGTCGTGTCTCCGTATTTCTCTCTGTCGTGTCTCCGTATTTCTTTCTGTCATGTCTCCGTATTTCTCTCTGTCGTATCTCCGTATTTATCTCTGTCGTGTCTCCGCATTTCTCTATGTCGTGTCTCGGTATTTCTCTCTGTCGTGTCTCCGTTTTCCCTCTGTCGTGTCTCCGTATATCTTTCTGTCATGTCTCCGTATTTTTCTCTGTCATGTCTCCGTATTTCCCTCTGTCGTGTCTCCGTATTTATCTCTATCATGTCTCCGTATTTCCTTCTGTCGTGTCACCGTATTTATCTCTGTCGCGTCTCCGTATTTATCTCTGTCGTGTCTCCCTATTTCTCTCTGTCGTGTCTCCGTATTTCCGTCTGTCATGTCTCCGTATTTCTCTCTGTCTTGTATCCGTATTTCCCTCTGTCGTGTCTCCGTATTTCTCTCTGTCGTGTCTCCGTATTTCTCTCTGTCGTGTCTCCGTTTTCCCTCTGTCGTGTCTCCGTATTTCTCTTTGTCGTGTCTCCGTATTTCTTTCTGTCGTGTCTCCGTATTTCTTTCTGTCATGTCTCCGTATTTCTCTCTATCATGTCTCCGTATTTCCCTCTGTCGTGTCTCCGTATTTATCTCTGTCGTGTCTCCGCATTTCTCTATATCGTGTCTCCGTATTTCTCTCTGTCGTGTCTCTGTTTTCCCTCTGTCGTGTCTCCGTATTTCTTTCTGTCATGTCTCCGTATTTCTCTCTATCATGTCTCCGTATTTCTCTCTGTCTTGTATCCGTATTTCCCTCTGTCGTGTCTCCGTATTTCTCTCTGTCGTGTCTCCGTATTTCTCTCTGTCGTGTCTCCGTATTTCCCTCTGTCGTGTCTCCGTATTTCTCTCTGTCGTGTCTCCGTATTTCCCTCTGTCGTGTCTCCGTATTTCTCTCTGTCGTGTCTCCGTATTTCCCTCTGTCGTGTCTCCGTATTTCTCTCTGTCGTGTCTCCGTATTTCTCTCTGTCGTGTCTCCGTTTTCCCTCTGTCGTGTCTCCGTATTTCTCTTTGTCGTGTCTCCGTATTTCTTTCTGTCGTGTCTCCGTATTTCTTTCTGTCATGTCTCCGTATTTCTCTCTATCATGTCTCCGTATTTCCCTCTGTCGTGTCTCCGTATTTATCTCTGTCGTGTCTCCGCATTTCTCTATATCGTGTCTCCGTATTTCTCTCTGTCGTGTCTCTGTTTTCCCTCTGTCGTGTCTCCGTATTTCTTTCTGTCATGTCTCCGTATTTCTCTCTATCATGTCTCCGTATTTCTCTCTGTCTTGTATCCGTATTTCCCTCTGTCGTGTCTCCGTATTTCTCTCTGTCGTGTCTCCGTATATATCTCTGTCGTGTCTCCCTATTTCTCTCTGTCGTGTCTCCGTATTTCTCTTTGTCGTGTCTCCGTATTTATCTCTGTCGTGACTCTCTGTCGTGTCTCCGTATTTCTCTCGGTCGTGTCTCCGTATTTCTCTCTGTCTATTTCAGTATTTTTCTCTGTCGTGTCTCCGTATTTCTCTATGTCGTGTCTCCGTATTTTTCTCTGTCGTGTCTCCGTATTTCTCTCTGTCGTGTCTCCGTTTTCCCTCTGTCGTGTCTCCGTATTTCTCTCTGTCGTGTCTCCGTATTTCTTTCTGTCGTGTCTCCGTATTTCTTTCTGTCATGTCTCCGTATTTCTCTCTGTCGTATCTCCGTATTTATCTCTGTCGTGTCTCCGCATTTCTCTATGTCGTGTCTCGGTATTTCTCTCTGTCGTGTCTCCGTTTTCCCTCTGTCGTGTCTCCGTATATCTTTCTGTCATGTCTCCGTATTTCTCTCTGTCATGTCTCCGTATTTCCCTCTGTCGTGTCTCCGTATTTATCTCTATCATGTCTCCGTATTTCCCTCTGTCGTGTCACCGTATTTATCTCTGTCGCGTCTCCGTATTTATCTCTGTCGTGTCTCCCTATTTCTCTCTGTCGTGTTTCCGTATTTTCCGTCTGTCATGTCTCCGTATTTCTCTCTGTCTTGTATCCGTATTTCCCTCTGTCGTGTCTCCGTATTTCTCTCTGTCGTGTCTCCGTATTTCCCTCTGTCGTGTCTCCGTTTTCCCTCTGTCGTGTCTCCGTATTTCTCTTTGTCGTGTCTCCGTATTTCTTTCTGTCGTGTCTCCGTATATCTTTCTGTCATGTCTCCGTATTTCTCTCTATCATGTCTCCGTATTTCCCTCTGTCGTGTCTCCGTATTTATCTCTGTCGTGTCTCCGCATTTCTCTATATCGTGTCTCCGTATTTCTCTCTGTCGTGTCTCCGTTTTCCCTCTGTCGTGTTTCCGTATTTCTTTCTGTCATGTCTCCGTATTTCTCTCTATCATGTCTCCGTATTTCTCTCTGTCTTGTATCCGTATTTCCCTCTGTCGTGTCTCCGTATTTCTCTCTGTCGTGTCTCCGTATTTCTCTCTGTCGTGTCTCCGTATTTCCCTCTGTCGTGTCTCCGTATTTCTCTCTGTCGTGTCTCCGTATTTCCCTCTGTCGTGTCTCCGTATTTCTCTCTGTCGTGTCTCCGTATTTCTCTCTGTCGTGTCTCCGTATTTCCCTCTGTCGTGTCTCCGTATTTCTCTCTGTCGTGTCTCCGTATTTCCCTCTGTCGTGTCTCCGTATTTCTCTCTGTCGTGTCTCCGTATTTATCTCTGTCGTGTCTCCCTATTTCTCTCTGTCGTGTCTCCGTATTTCTCTTTGTCGTGTCTCCGTATTTATCTCTGTCGTGACTCTCTGTCGTGTCTCCGTATTTCTCTCTGTCGTGTCTCCGTATTTCTCTCTGTCTATTTCAGTATTTTTCTCTGTCGTGTCTCCGTATTTCTCTATGTCGTGTCTCCGTATTTCTCTGTCGTGTCTCCGTATTTTTCTCTGTCGTGTCTCCCTATTTCTCTCTGTCGTGTCTCCGTATTTCTCTCTGTCGTGTCTCCGTATTTTTCTCTGTCGTGTCTCCGTATTTCTCTCTGTCGTGTCTCCGTATTTCTCTCTGTCGTGTCTCCGGATTTCTCTCTGTCTATTTCAGTATTTTTCTCTGTCGTGTCTCCGTATTTCTCTCTGTCGTGTCTCCGTATTTTTCTCTGTCGTGTTTCCCTATTTCTCTCTGTCGTGTCTCCGTATTTCTCTCTGTCGTGTCTCCGTATTTTCCTCTGTCGTGTCTCCGTAATTATCTCTGTCGTGTCTCCTTATTTCTCTATGTCGTGTCTCCGTATTTCTTTCTGTCGTGTCTCCGTATTTCTCTCTGTCGTGTCTCCGTATTCCTCTGTCGCGTCTCCGTATTTCCCTCTGTCGTGTCTCCGTATTTCTCTCTGTCGTGTCTCCGTATTTCCCTCTGTCGTGTCTTTGTATTCCTCTCTGTCGCGTCTCCGTATTTCCCTCTGTCGTGTCTCCGTATTTCCCTCTGTCGCGTTTCCGTATTTCTCTTTGTCGAGTCTCCGTATTTTGCCTTTTTTGATTTCATTTTGGCAGTACCAATTTACCGTTACAGATTTCTCGAATGTTATCGTCTCACTGATGTCATAGCGATATATTTATATTTTGGGAAGCATTTGTCCTAAGTTGTTAATAAACCAAACTGTAAGTATATGGGACTGTTTACTTTAATTTGCAGTGCATGGATATAGATCAATTTCCCTTTTATGAGTTTTCGATTAAATGACGTCAGTTTTTTGGGGGGTTTTTTCATCAAGCGGTAAGAAATATAAACTCCTTTCTGTTAACGGTTATGTCCGTTATAATGTAAATATAAGTATTGAACTGAATAACAAATAAATAACATGTCGCCAATTAACCCTTTTAATTGCGTTTAATATTGTATATATGTATGAAAAACTCCCATTAATACTGAGAGTGATGACGTTGATTTCAACAACAATAAGATGAGTTGTTTAGATTAAGTCATTGATAGTGTGGATTTGTTTACTGATGGTGATTTTTGTTAATGACAGTGGTTTTAAGTTACTGATAGTAGTTTTAGTTATCGATAGCGGTTTGAGTTATTGATAGTGGATGTATTTATTGATGGTGATTTTGGTTTTTGATTGTGTTTTTTTCTTTTTTTTTTTCTAGTTATTGACGATGGTTTTGGTTATTGACGGTGGTTTTAGTTTTTGATAGCAGTTTTAGTTATTGATAGTTTTATTAAGTAATTGATATTGGTTTCATTTTTGATAGAGGTTTCAATTTTTGAAAGCGGTTTGATTTATCGATAATGGTTAGTTATTTATAGTGGTTTAAGTTATTTATAGTGCTTTTGGTTATTTGTGGTGGTTTTAATTATCGATAATGGTTTTGGTTATTTGTGGTGGTTGTAGTTATCGATAGTGTTTCTATTTATTGATAGTGGTTTAAGTTTTTTATAGTGGTTTTGGTTATTTGTGGTGGTTTAAATTATCGATAGTGGTTTTGGATATTTGTAGTGGTTTTGGTTATTGATAGTAGTTTAAGTTATTGATAGTAGTTTTAATTATCGATAGAGTTTTTGGTTATTTTTGGTGGCTTTAGTTATCGATAGTGGTTCTATTTATTGATAGTGGTTTAAGTTTTTTATAGTGGTTTTGGTTATTTGTGGTGGTTTAAATTATCGATAGTGGTTTTGGTTATTTGTGTTTGTTTTAGTTATTGATAGTGGTTTTAGTTATCGATAGTGGTTTTGGTTATCTGTGGTGGTTTAAGTTATCGGTAGTGGTTCTATTTATTGATAGAAGTTCTATTTATTGATAGTGGTTTAAGTTTTTTTTATAGTGGTTTTGGTTATTTGTTGTTTTTTTGGTAATTTGTGGTAGTTTTAGTTATTGATAGTTGTTTTTGTTATTTGTGGTAGTTGTAGTTATTTACAGTGGTTTTGGCTATTTGTGGTGGTTGTAGTTATTGATAGTTGTTATATATATCGATAGTGGTTTTGATTATGTATATTAGTTTCAGCGGTTTTATTTATTGATATTGGTTTAAGTTTTTGATAGTGGCTTTGGTTATTGACAGTTGGTTTTTAATTCATGGTAGTTTTATTTATTAATGGTGGTTTTGGTTATTAATACTGGATTTTATTATTGACAATCCTTTTAGTTATTGATAGTGGTTTTTATTATTGATAGTAGTTTTAGTTATTGATAGTGGTTTTATTTATTGATATTAGTTTAAGTTTGTTTATAGTGGTTAATTACTGATATTGTTTATAGTTATTGATAGCGGTTTCACTTGATGGTGGTTAGTTATAAATGGTGGTTAGTTATTTATGGTGGTTAGTTATAAATGGTGGTTAGTTATTGATGGTGGTTAGTTATTGATGGTGGTTAGTTATTGATGGTGGTAAGTTATTGATGGCGGTTAGATATTGATGGTGGTTAGTTATTGATGGTGGTTAGTTATAAATGGTGGTTAGATATTGATGGTGGTTAGTTATTGATGGTGGTTAGTTATAAATGGTGGTTAGTTATTGATGGTGGTTAGTTATTGATGGTGGTTAGTTATAAATGGTGGTTAGTTATTGATGGTGGTAAGATATTGATGGTGGTTATTTATAAATGGTGGTTAGTTATTGATGGTGGTTAGGTATTGATGGTGGTTAGTTATTGATGGTGGTTAGTTATAAATGGTGGTAAGTTATTGATGGTGGTTAGTTATTGATGGTGGTTAGTTATAAATGGTGGTTAGGTATTGATGGTGGTTAGTTATTGATGGTGGTTAGTTATTGATGGTGGTTAGTTATAAATGGTGGTTAGTTATTGATGGTAGTTAGTTATAAATGGTGGTTATTTATAAATGGTGGTTAGTTATTGACGGTGGTTAGTTATTGACGGTGGTAAGTTATTGATGGTGGTTAGTTATTGATGGTGGTTAGTTATTGATGGTGGTTAGTTATTGATGGTGGTTAGTTATTGATGGTGGTTAGTTATTGATGGTGGTAAGTTATTGATGGTGGTTAGTTATAGATGGTGGTAAGTTATTGATGGTGGTTAGTTATAAATGGTGGTAAGTTATTGATGGTGGTTAGTTATTGATGGTGGTTAGTTATTGATGGTGGTTAGTTATAGATGGTGGTTAGTTATTGATGGTGGTTAGTTATAAATGGTGGTTATTTATAAATGGTGGTTAGTTATTGATGGTGGTTAGTTATTGATGGTGGTAAGTTATTGATGGTGGTTTGTTATTGATGGTGGTTAGTTATTGATGGTGGTTAGTTATTGATTGTGGTTAGTTATAAATGGTGGTTAGTTATTGATGGTGGTTAGTTATTGATGGTGGTCAGTTATAAATGGTGGTAAGTTATTGATGGTGGTTAGTTATTGATGGTGGTTAGTTATTGATGGTGGTTAGTTATTGACGGTGGTTAGTTATTGACGGTGGTTAGTTATTGATGGTGGTTAGTTATTGATGGTGGTAAGTTATTGATGGTGGTTTGTTATTGATGGTGGTTAGTTATTGACGGTGGTTAGTTATTGATGGTGGTTAGTTATAAATGGTGGTTAGTTATAAATGGTGGTTAGTTATTGATGGTGGTTAGTTATTGATGGTGGTTAGTTATAAATGGTGGTTAGTTATTGATGGTGGTTAGTTATTGATGGTGGTCAGTTATAAATGGTGGTAAGTTATTGATGGTGGTTAGTTATTGATGGTGGTTAGTTATTGATGGTGGTTAGTTATTGACGGTGGTTAGTTATTGACGGTGGTTAGTTATTGATGGTGGTTAGTTATTGATGGTGGTAAGTTATTGATGGTGGTTAGTTATTGATGGTGGTTAGTTATTGACGGTGGTTAGTTATTGATGGTGGTTAGTTATAAATGGTGGTTAGTTATAAATGGTGGTTAGTTATTGATGGTGGTAAGTTATTGATGGTGGTTAGTTATTGACGGTGGTTAGTTATTGATGGTGGTTAGTTATAAATGGTGGTTAGTTATAAATGGTGGTTAGTTATTGATGGTGGTTAGTTATTGACGGTGGTAAGTTATAAATGGTAGTTAGTTATAAATGGTGGTTAGTTATAAATGGTGGTTAGTTATTGATGGTGGTTAGTTATTGACAGTGGTTAGTTATTGATGGTGGTTAGTTATTGATGATGGTTAGTTATAAATGGTGGTTACTTATTGATGGTGGTTAGTTATTGATGGTGGTTAGTTATTGATGGTGGTTAGTTATTGATGGTGGTTAGTTATAAATGGTGGTTAGTTATTGATGGTGGTTAGTTATTGATGGTGGTAAGTTATTGATGGTGGTTAGTTATTGATGGTGGTTACTTATTGATGGTGGTTAGTTATAAATGGTGGTAAGTTATTGATGGTGGTTAGTTATAAATGGCGGTTAGTTATAAATGGTGGTTAGTTATTGATGGTGGTTAGTTATTGATGGTGGTTAGTTATAAATGGTGGTTAGTTATAAATGGTGGTTAGTTATAAATGGTGGTTAGTTATTGATGGTGGTTAGTTATTGATGGTGATTAGTTATTGATGGTGGTTAGTTATAAATGGTGGTAAGTTATTGATGGTGGTTAGCTATAAATGGTGGTTAGTTATTGATGGTGGTTAGTTATAAATGGTGGTTAGTTATAAATGGTGGTTAGTTATTGATGGTGGTTAGTTATAAATGGTGGTTAGTTATTGATGGTGGTTAGTTATTGATGGTGGTTAGTTATAAATGGTGGTTAGTTATTGATGGTGGTTAGTTATAAATGGTGGTTAGTTATAAATGGCGGTTAGTTATAAATGGCGGTTTTAATTATTGATAGTTTTAGTTACTGATCGTGGTCTAGCTATAGGTATTGGTTAAGGTATATATAGTACATTATGTTATTTGGAAGTAAGATTTGATGTGATCAACATTAAGATGTTATTATGGAGTATGAGGTGATGTGGTTAACATTATGATCTTATTGGGGAGTATGACCTGATGTGGTCAACATTATGTTTGTATTGTTGAGTATGACGTGTTGTTATCAACATTATGATGTTATTTGGGAGTATGACGTGTTGTAATCAACTTTATGATGCTATTTGGGAGTATGACGTGTTGTTATCAACATTATGATGTTATTTGGGAGTATGACGTGTTGTAATCAACACTTTGATGTTATTGGGGAGAATGACGTGTTGTAATCAACACTATCGTGTTAGTAGGGGAGAATGACGCGTTTTAATCAACACTTTGATGTTATTGGGGAGAATGACGTGTTGTAATCAACACTATCGTGTTAGTTGGGGAGAATGACGTGTTGTAATCAACACTATCGTGTTAGTAGGGGAGTATGACGTGTTTTAATCAACACTTTGATGTTATTGGTGAATATGACGTGTTGTAATCAACACTTTGATGGCGTGATGTGACGAATTCGGTGGTCGGTAAGCTGAATAGTATCGTTTTCATTGCCTTGGCTCTCACTTGACTACTACGGACTCATTGATAACCATCAAACATCACTCAATGAGTATTTTTTACTACACGTAAATTTACTACGGAATTAGTTTAATGATGATTATGATATGTATATAACAATAACCTTACTGACGTTCCATATCTGACGTACATATTGCTATACACACCGTCGCTACACCCTCACCAATTAGTGTCTTTGTAGATTGTTGTTTGCAAGTTTTAACAAGATTTTTCCTGTATTACATATTTTCTTTCAAGTTCAGGGGATGTAGCCAAAGACATAGTGCCCTCGGAGCTGGATTCATTCGCAGGGATTCCATGTCCTAACGTCCTGTACACATGTAGTAAATAGATAGAATACCGGAACTAACTGCCGATGACGTTCTAGATTATTATCTTATGTGTGTACTTTGAAGCGTTATGTTCTGTTGGAGCAAAAACAGTGAAGTGAACAGGTATTTACACATGTTTCTATAGCAACCTTCGTATACTAATAATTCCACTTATTCCATTCCATTCCCTTACTGTTTGGGGATGCGCTTACACTAAACCTTCACATTTATTCAAGTTCAAAACGGAATGCACAGTACATCAAGTAAAACGTCCACGAAAACATACCTAAATGTCAATAATTTGAGAGAACAGTTCCTGTTACACAATCCATACATTAATAGGAGGAGCTAGTGGCTTGGAATGATCACTTGATGCGAATTATTTCTATAATTGTGATCGCTCTACTGAACTTGTATCATATTTTAATCATCATCAAATAAATGGATATCCAATTGCACTAGATATACAATTAGGATAATCCCTTAAAATATTTGAAAGCCTAGTAGAGTGGCATTATCAAAAAGTCAAAAGAATGCCAAAAGTCATGTCAATATTGTCCATGACGCTTAATGGCATAATTCCCAGTACACACAACTCACTCAAACAAAAAAAGCATTTTGTCAAACACTCCCAGACAAGTATGGGTTATTAATTCAGAATTCCCACACGAGATAGTTCACGTTAAGCACGTTCGTCAACATGTTTTCAATCAAGATTCGTTGTTTTCTATTTGTGATCGGAAGCCTGAAATTTGAGCAACCACTGTTGCGCCACTCTGATTGATACAAAGCAAATATAAACGAAGAGAGGAGCACCAGTAATGTATTTGGGGTCTCCTACTCAAACTGTGCCAATATACATGTAATGTACGCCACTCTAATATTTCTTCCTTTTAGATGATTTCTTTAAAACAAGTATAATTCCCATTAAGTAATTGAATTAGCTTAACTCAGTGTTGCTAAAATTACAGAAAGTGATATTGACCATAAACGTTGCATAAGGAAAACAAAGTCGTCAGAAATCAATAAAGTAGCTTATTACATCTACTTTTTATTATCATTCCTTTTTTCTATATTTAGTTTTGTTTATCATTATTAATCGATTTATTTTTGTCCGTGTTATACATCTATCAATGACAGAACGTCTAGGAGTGTTGTAAACAAGCCAGAGAGAAAGCCAACCAAATGAATCAATTATATACAAGTGCATATAAAACTACATTGATGATAAGAAAATCATATACTTATCGTACATATTGTATAACAAAAATATAATAAAACATTAAGAAGTCACGATAATTTAAAACCCACATATTTTGAATGAATGCTTGATTTTAATGAATTGTTTACTAATTGTAAAGATAATAGTTATTGTTGATAGTTTATACTTAAATTGGGACGAATACTAAATACTGAAATAGAATACCCGCAAAATGATATAAATGTCCGCGATATATATATATTCTTGATACAAAACAAACATTGGTTGGGACTGTTTTGTACTATCGTCTTGTTGATGTTGTTGATCTTAAGAAATATATACAAGTATAGTACATGATATAAGTACATTTTCCTTTTTATCTCTGTACATACAAAAGTACTTGTTTAACATACGATATCGAGACATCAAAAACATTAAACATAAACAATAAAAATTTCAAAATCCGAGACAATATCAAAAGAAGAGAAATCATTCAACTCTTAAACAATATCCAAAACCAAGACAATACCAAACAAGTGTTAAAATACAGAAAACTAACTCGACATCGAAACCGAAAGGCAAAATGAAAACCAACCCACATCTGAAATACCAAAACAAAAAGGAACCACAGAGCAGGTCCTCCAAATCAAGACACTGTCAAAATCTGAGACAAGAAAACCAAGATAATACCGAACACCTAAAGACAGCATTATAACAACACCAAAAACCAAGCGGATACGTAAAGCTACCGTGAACAATTTAACACGTAACCTCCTAAGGTATTCCTTGTATACTTTCACACATAACTTCCAATAGTATTCTTTGTATACTTTAACACCTTATCTTCAGTAGAATTCTTTGTACACCTTAACACGTAACTTCCAATATGATTCCTTGTACATTTTAACACAAAACCTCTAACAGTATCCCTTGTATCATGGCACATAGCAAGCATACACAGAATAAATCACTGGATATACACATCCTTATCATACATCAATCTCGTCTGATGTAAAATTGGTAATTATTTGTGTGAAATGTGTTATCTTGTTTCCTCATATATGTATAGGATTGTGTATATGTTATTAGTGTGAGTGTATGTTAAACACATACATTTAGGATCTAAGATATATTATTATTAAATAATGATTTTGATGGTAGATTTTGAAAAGGCTTTCGACTCTGTGTCTTGGAATTATATCAGAAAATTTTGATTTTTTTTGGCTTTGGCAATGACATTTTAAAATGGTTTGATTCATTACACAAAAATGTTTCATCAACAATTAATCAAGGGGGGGATCTTTCTCCATTTTTTGAAATAAAAAGATCTTGTCGTCAAGGTGACCCAATAGCTCCCTATATCTTCATTCTATGTGCTGAAGTCTTAGCAATTCGTTTAAGGAAAAATAGTAATATAAAAGGAATTAAAACAGACAATTGTGAAATTCTTACATCCCAGTATGCTGATGATACATTTCTTGCATTAGACGGTTCAGAAAAATCACTTCGCGAGACTCTAAAAGAATTAATTTTTTTTTAAACATCTCTGGCTTAAAAATTAATGTAGATAAAACTGAAATAATTTGTATTGGAAGAATGACATATAGTAATGACACCATGATCCCAGAATACAATCTTAATTGGGGGAAAAGTAAATTTACATTGCTTGGTATTAGATTCGATGTGAACCTAGAAAACATCCCTAAACTGAATTTTGATAAGAAAATAGTCAAATTAAAAAGTTTAATCAAAACATGGAAAAAAAGAAAACTTACTCCTATTGGCAAGATCCACATCATCAAGTCATTAATGATATCCCAATTTAACCACTTATTCATATCTCTTCCTAACCCAAGTGAAAAGGTGATAAAGGAAATAAACTCATTATTATTCGAATTTTTATGGGATAGTAAAACTGACAAAGTTAAAAGAAGCATTGTTGTTCAAGACCATTGTAAAGGAGGTTTGAAAATGATAAATTTATATGCATTTATAAACTCTCTTAAATTGGGGTGGGTCAGAAGACTGTATAACACTGAAGGGAAATGGAAATATATCTTAAAAGAGAATTTTGATGTGGATCTTCTATTAAATATTGGTGGGGAATATATATCTCACTGTAGTAAATTATGTACTAATAATTTTTGGAAGGACGTTTTTCATGCCTGGTATAAATTGACTAACTCTAAGGAAATTAAACAACCCCAACAAAATTCATTTTTGACTAAGTGCATTTGGCATAATAAGGACATAACTGTTGCTGGTAAACCTGTGTTCTATAAATCATGGTATAAATCAGGAATACATACAATTGCAGACCTTCTAAAGATTTCAGAGGACATAACTTTCTATTCATTTGAAGAACTTTCACAAAGATATCAATTACATACAAATTTTCTTCAGGTCCAAGGATTAATATCTGCAGTTCGGAAATGTCTGCCAGATCCTCTACCCCAAAATATCCCACCAGTTATTCGCCCTTTGCTACCTCCTAATATACAGTGTTTTCTCTCAAGTATCAGTGATTCAAAACTCTTTTATAATATTTTCAATAAAACAGACACTGTTGCTACTGGCAAATCAAAATGGAATGAACAGCTCTTATTTGAAGAAGGAGAATGGAGTAAAATATACAATATTCCACGTAAAGTAACAAAAAACACTAAACTTCAATGGCTTCAATATCGCATATATCATTATATTCTTACCACCAATTCTAATTTGTTTAAATATGGTATAGTAAATAGCCCTATGTGCACTTTCTGTAACTCTGAAAGAGAAACAATAATTCACTTGATGTGGGAATGCCAGGAAATGCAATATTACAAAATTTTGAATCACTGGTAGATGCACTCTATATTCCTTTTGCAATAAATAAACAGTCTTTTCTTTTTGGACTCACAAACAATAGTACTAATGCAACAGTTGATAATATAGTAATTCTTATCATCAAACAATACATTTATAGAACGAGGTGTCTTAATAAATCCTTAAATGTCAACGCATTGGCAAACAAAATAAAAGATTACTACAATACGCAGAAATGCATATCAAACGGTCAGAATGATATTTTCAAAGCAAAATTCGCGAATACTTGGTGTAAATGGAAAAACCTTATTTGTCTTGATATTTAATAGCCAAAACTTATTCCTGACAGTTTACAAACACTATTATATTCTATTTGTAACTAAACCTATGCCATTATGAATATTACTCCCCACATCTCTACCCTAAAGGAAACTCTTTTAATTTCTATCTCTCTACAGAAATAAATAATTTTCTCTTTGTACATGTATTCAAATTAACCGCAACTATTCTCCTTGTTTATATCACCACTTTTTTTCTTTTTTTCCTCCTCCTTATCTTCTTCCTTTCTCTTAAATATGTTATGTTTCAGTGTGAGAGTGGATATACTAGTATGTATGCATGGGTGTATGGGTGTAAATGAAACAATAAATAAATATGAATATTGATACAATGAATAAGTTTTAAAATGTTGTTTGTGAGGATATATGTGTTTATGTAGGAATATATATTACATACTCTATGAGTGAATGAGAATGCACATGAACATTAATGTAATACTGTCGCTGTGTGTTATGTGTATGTGATTATACATGTATATGTATTATACACCATGATTTCAAAATAAAAAATGAATTATAAAAAAAAAAAATAAAAAAAAATATTATTATTAAACATTACCCACTTTAATTGATATAATCGTACAATGTGTAATGAAAAACGTTTAAAATTTTCCTTTACTGTTGATATTACTTTTGTATGTTGAGAATTGGTAGGTATGTGTTATTGAAAGATAATAATGAGTTGGTGGGAAGCAACTGTCAATATCTCTTGAATTACGATAATGATAGTGACACCAAATCATAAAATGCATTTTGTAATTCATTTACATGTATCTATTTAGAGTCGTTTCCAAATAAACTAGACATATATTCTTCTCCTTGAATATCGTAATCCCTATGAATTAAAAACCTCTGACATCTACGGAATGACCTAAGGTCTGAATCACTGCTTAAAAAATCCATCGGTTGTTTGACCAAAAATTGTAAAATTAAATAAATATCATCAAATGATTGTGTTTATGTATTATAACAAGTGTAATTGGAAGCGAGACTGGGAGACATACAACAGACAATGGCGTGGCTTGGCCTGTTTGACGACGTTAGCGGTGTTAATGGATGTGATAGACTAAGATGACGGTTGTATATTCATAGGTAATACACCGTATCATCAGCTTAATGTGGCTATCTAATAAAAAATCAATGGCCATTCCACTCCTCAAAAGGCTTGTCAACTCTAACCAGTCTTGTTTACATACCAAACTATCTGATCAGTGGGGCTTTATCAGTATATGTTTTGTTCGGGATGATTGCATATTGACGATAACGGACAGCTTGCTGGCACGATACCATGTTTAAGACCGAAGATTCATATTTCCATCAACTAGGTAATTAGGAGTCGAGGATCTTTATCAAATTAAAATTTTGCAATTGCTGTGAACCCTTTCTGGTAATTATAGACAGACACCGCGGTAAATGGTCCAATAGAACAGCGGTCTGTAGTAATCCCACATACGAGTTGGAAGCCAATGTCTTGTTAACATGACATCCGGTCCCACCGTTACATAAGAATGTTGACTTTGCCTCTCTTAACGGAACTATCGAACTATCGACTTTAAACTGATCTTGTAGAAGCTGAAATGCGTATGAAATCTGTGAAAGCTTTCAACACGCATTGCAGCAGAATTCCATATCACGTTGATTGATTAAAATGTCCAATCACGAAACGTAACTATATAGAGCTGGGCAAAATGTATTTGTCAAAGATCGTGTGGAAATATGGTTTATAGCAAATAGTAATAATGATGATACAAAGTTATGAGGACACAGATACAAAAATGTATAACCTGTTATGTTTATTAAAGGGATTGTAAACAAAGGTGTCATGGAAATATCAGTAGGCTATTTTATCATAAAATAATTGTCTTAGCTTGAAGTCAATTATAGATTAAGCCAAAAATGGTTTTAATCGATTCTGTTCAATAATCTGTAATTTGATTACCTATGAAACAGTTGTAGTGTTTAGATGTCCATCAGCTGTAATGGCACATCAACGTTGATAATGCATCTGTTTCTTTAGTTTGGATATGACATTCAGTAGTCAACGTTTTTACGCCATAAAGAGTCAAACATTTTTAATATTTATGATAACTGCTCGCATCACCACAAACATCACCCACTACAACTAGATCACCGGTTGATACTGGCTATAACAACACTTGGTTCCTATATGTTAACCCTGTAATCATGTTACCGGGGCCGGTTAGTGTGTGTTAGAGAGACATGAACGTCGTGTGTCACATTGTTATGTACGACATCTGACATAGGTAACGATATCATGTCACGTGATCAGTGGGATACTAATATCATAGAGAACTTTCAACATTTTTTCCTATATTCTAGTTAATCTGTGTTACCTGTTCCGATATCTGTTTTAATGTATTGTATGGAGAATAATTTATCTTGTCTCCAAGCTTATGTTAAATTCTTTATGATGAACACCAATTGGGAATGACACTCGAACTCTCCACTTGTTAATGCTTTGTTATCTAAATACCTTGCCGAGTCGATTATATTACCAGTTGGTATGTCAGAAATTTACCTGTGATAACCCCTCTGTATGCCAGTCATCTTAATTATATACTTGCCTACGTGTCAATATGGACAATGGTCAGTTCAATTTTATATGTTTACACCGGAGACCCGGGCGACAGTTGGATTCCCAGCCAGCACATTGATACCATGTACACTGCGGATTACCAAGACATTTAGTGTGATCAGACTTGACTTGCTAAATTCACAAAGTTGGATCGAGAACTATATACATTGTATTTATTGGAATACGAATACATGTGGACTTAATTATCCTGTTGATTTTTAAAACTGTTGATATTGTGATTTGAAACTATCTGAAGAAATAATAAAAGAAATCATTGCAAACTGATTTGTGTCCCGCCATGCGTCCAATCATAAAAAACAGACACAGCAAGAACGCTGTATGGAACTAACATGTGTTCCACTTTTTGATAACATCAACAAATTCATAACCGGCGTGTACTGCCAAGTGATTTATTTTATTTTGCAAATAACACGTGTTCATTTCTCCAAGTATGGGCTTTTTATTTCTAAATTTAAAATGTACTGAGCCTAACTTATAAATAGTGTTGTACATATAGAAAAACGAATAAACAATTGTATTATTGACGAACCCTAGATAATGAAGAAACAGCCATATAAATCATTTTGCATTAAACAGTCGGTGCATTCTGTAGTATAACTAAATTTATATCAAACATGGCATTCACTTGTATGTACAATTCTACGAGATCATTTTTCTTTCTACTTTTTATGGATACATTGTAAATTATACACATGATTATTATCAACTAATAACACGTTGTTATTTAAGGATTAACATCAATTATTTTTTCTGTTATGCAGTCATAACAGAAAAAACTGGAGTGTACTCTAAATAAACCGCGAAGCGGTTTATGAAGAGAGTACACTCCAGTTTTTTATGTTATGACTGTATAACAGAAAAAATAATTAATGTTAATTCTTATAATTTAATTTCGTCTTCAACACACCGAGATATTTCACTTTCTTTGGCGAACTCTTTTCTGTGATAAATTATTACGCAACGTCATCAGCCAATCAAAACTGACGTTACATTTCGCAACGTCAAAAATTTTGTTATGGAGGTATAACAAAATTATTTCAGCCAATGAAAATGCGTGTTTCATACAAAATTAAATTATATCAACTTAAACAATAGAATTCGAGAGCAGCAATCAATTAATGTAAGCGTTTTTTTAATTAAAGTGAGTTTTCTCTAAAACATAACAGCATTTCCCTACAAACACGTATCCGTGTGACCGTATTTAAAGACACCTGTCGCCATACTATCAACAAAAAAACATCCGTCACACAGATCATGGCCGTGTAGGTATTTGTTATCACCAACAGAAAAGCCTTAGGTGACCGCGTGACATTCTATCAGTCAAAAATAGTAAACATGGAAAGTTAACCTGGATTTAATGTGTTTTCACCTAATCAACTTTTAATTTTTAAATCATTCTACTCTAAGATAAGAGAATACATACTAATTGCTACCTGTCAAGTTCGCGATGACATTCTATGCTTAGCAATTTTCTTTCTTTTATCGTTATTTTTCCAATTAAATGCTATTTGACTATTTGTTTTGCTTTTGATTGGCTTGTACTTGTGCTTATTCCAACACGATATACTACATACAATTTACGTTTCAGAGGCGATCAAAGAACTCTGCCAGTGTCATCAAACAACCTTATATTCCGTATCAGTGTTCACGACTCCGTATCAATGTTTAGTTTACGATATCCGTTTCCTGTTTTATCACGCAACATTCCGCATGTTGCACTTGGGTGCTGTGAAAGCCGTGACGATAAGATGATATTACCAGTATGAGTTCTGCCGTATAAAATTAACACTTTTTCTCCGGGGAAAGTCAAGGGATCGATCGGGAAATTAATTTCACAATATAGTTAAACGAGTTGTAAAATAATGTTAGGTCTCCTGTCGTATCATATAACTCTATAACCAACAAAATACTGATTGAATTTGAAATATAAAACCCCATCCTAGACCTGAAACATTTGTTAAGATTTTATTGACTGAACATTAGGTGTATGTTGTAATCATACATCAGGAAAACAATCGGTAGGTACAATATACCATGAAAAAAACACACATAGTCTGCGTTATGCCCGCGTTTTTAACATATCTGATGTAATCAAGAGCGATTAAAACGTCATTAATAAAACATCAAATATAGCCCTGATGTCATAACAGAGGTTTGGATATCGTCATAGATGCCGGGTGACCAAACGTTCCGTGTTCATGAGAGATACCAAGGTAACTGTCCAATCATGATTAATATGCTACCCAAATAAGAATGGAAAACAACATATCATCAATGCTGGTATTGTGAAACCGAAGATCTAATGGTGCATTTTATAGCATTGAATGATGACTTTGATCGTGTCATGTTTCACTTCTTCAACATTATGTCTCGACTTCAGTAAAAGTACATTTGTTTTACATATTTTTCTAAAATTTTGAAATACAAAATTATAAAGCTTGTTAAATTTATCACGTAGCTTACCATTCTTCCATGTAATACGGCCATGTCATGCCACTTATCGTAAGAATCATGTGTAATATCGCTATTGTGACGATGCCATTAATATTACGACATTATGACTCTAATCATGACGTCGCACGATTGTCATTGTAGAGAAAAACATCGTTTGTAGAAATCATTTTATTACATAGCCACTCGTGTAAGATCTTCTATTGCACATCTCTACCGAACTTATATCTTTAACCTTTATCTTGGTCGGTGTTATGGCCGAAACTTGATTTTCGACTATAACATAGATATGATTTAACGAAAATGCATGAAATTTTTCATTTATATGCAATCTGGTTATTTTGATCATATAACTTCATACTCATGTCATTTCAATTCCTGCGGAAGCATAGTATAATTTCTGATAGAAATGGATGAAAGGTATGTCACATACATGGATCAAGAATGAATATACGAGGAAAAAAAAAATGCTTTGAGATTAGGTGAACCGATGACGACAGATGCTAGGTTATGTCATAATGCACGTTACCTAATCAACTCAATCAAACTAGTATCTTCTTTTTATATTGCCTATGTTATTCTCAGATATATTACATTGACGGCAATGGAAATATCTATAGCATTTGATGAACAAAATAATTTTAGAATTGCCGAATAAGTCTTATTAGAAAAATTGTATTTGACATTTCTGTATGTTTCCAAGAATAATTTTCACTACTTTACTAAGGAGCATGAAGTAAGGTTTCAAGATTTTCACATCGTTGCTAAAAACCGACATTTCTGTCAGAAGAGTGAAATGTTTCGATCAGCGCTATGTAATTGTGTATTATTTTGGGAACGCCATAAGTGTGAAAATGTAAAATGTATAAATCTGTTCATAATAGTCTAAAACACTGTCACTTCAGATTTACAATGTATTTTACCTCCGACTTGTTGGATTGTGTTACTTGTTGAACGGTGTCTTTCCTACTATGTTACTAATTCTGGAAATTTCCATTCCTTTTACAACAATTGCGAAATAAGTTAAATTAACTTAGATCAGTCATACTACAAATGTAGTTGGCTCTGACGGAAACCAGCGACGTGCCTTACTATGAGAGGAAACTGGATTAACTGGAGAAAACCCACATAATCAGGACCCTACATATTTTTTATCTAACTACCCCATGCTTTGAGAATTTGATGTGAAACAGTGACACAGTATTTTATATTTATATTCTAGCTGCAATAATACGAAAAAAAATAAGAAAAAAGATTTTTGATGACAAGCTGAAATTATTAGTATTGAATTTTAAAAGATATTCCAAAAATTCGAAAGCGATGTCTTGCTTTATAGCATATCTCTACGTTAACATGTTAGAACCTGATCGAGGTGATACTCTGTCGCGATCCTGGTATCCCGTGAGTTCTGTAACTCACCACACGGCAGCTGCCTGATGCAGCGGCTGGATCAGAGAGTTCGGGTAACAACCATCACAACAGCAACATATTGATAGAAATCAAATGTCTTTCTGTGCTGTCCTGTTCATTCAGTCAGAGTAAGATGGGGTTCAAAATTGTCTGTTTTTGACAGAATTTATTTCAAAAACGCTAATGGTTCGCATTAACGTTTTGAAAAATAGTAATTTTATTTTTTCCCTCTAATACGGTCTAATACGTTTACAGCGGTAGGCAAGTCACGCGCTCGCGCACCAGTACACTACACGGCGGCAGGGAGATCAATTCGTCGTGATATTAACACGATGATAAAGGCGACTACATTCGTACAAAGATGGAGCTAGAGCGCTGATTTTTTTTCTTCTTCGCTTGTCTGTCAAAATACTAAAGAGGACAGGGAATTCGATAGCTTAAGTCAATACAGATCCGTTAAGATAAACCATGCACTAGTTTTATGCAAACATCGTCGTACTTAATGTGGACGCTATTAATTTGTTTTCTAAATAAGGTTTTTATTCGATACCTTATGTGTTATAATGTATAGAGTTTGGACATTGTATATATTCTTTCTAAATACTGGCTGTTACCGTATATAACATACATACACATCGTAGAATACCGGCCGACACAGACAGCCGGTTTCGGTCATAGAGAAACATCACAGTTAGTAGAAATCTACTGGCGGTCAGGGATCGCCCAAATCGATTGATACAAACCTGCTTGCTTGCAAAAACATCATCTTGAATCTTTGTTTCCTGTTCATCACTTAGTGTTTTCGTAACTTCCTTCTTTTTCAAGGACAGTCAGCCAAGCCATCATGATTTTTATTACGTGAACAGGACATGCCACATGTCAAGCGAAGTGTCCATATTTTAGATTAACGAAGAATATTTTTTTAACACAAAAATATTTAGGGAAAGTGTGATAGATTTTATATTCATGCAATCTTTCTTACAAAGAGACAAAAAGCCGAATGTATAATTAGTAAAACGGTGATATTACTAATTGTTGTAATCATTAATTCCCAGTAATTGAATCATGTGACTTTATTTATATCGCAATTCCGGTACATTAAAACATATGTTAAACTACCTAACGGAACTGTGATAACAGTTCTCATTGTCTAACTACATTACTATCATGACACTTTGTATATAAATACACACGTTTCATTACAGAATAAGTGTGATTACAGTTTCGCATTGTCTAACACGCCGCCACACTGCTAATACCGTCATAGAAAAGACATGAAGTCGAGAATCTACCCGTAGGTTATACATGTACGATAATCAGAATTGATACCCGTGCGTATTCCACATGAATATCAGACTTATACGGACTTATTCAAGAAGACTTGATTAAAACTACCATAGTCTTAGTTAAGGAAGCATTATTACACTCGCTTTATAAATCGCACACTAAGTGTAGACCCCTTATACAGAAAAAAAATCCTTAATTCTACTGTTAACGGTTACACTTACTAGTTCATAGCATTTTGATTGAGAAGAGCTGTCTGGGAAGTCTCAAATTCAAGGCCTGAACTGTTTATACTTCACAATCTATAGAAACATACCCAATGTTCAACTACATTCATCGTTGAACGAGACTACACATTATTATAGCTTTTGTTCCGTTTTCGAAGTTGTTCAGAGTATTGTCTTTCTAGCTGTAAGATATGGTATGTACAGGTATATACTAACTGTCTCTAAGATATGGTATGTACAGGTATATACTAACTGTCTCTAAGATAGGGTATGTACAGGTATATACTATCTGTCTCTAAGATACGGTTTGTACAGGTATATACTAACTGTCTCTAAGATAGGGTATGTACAGGTATATACTATCTGTCTCTAAGATAGGGTATGTACAGGTATATACTAACTGGCTCTAAGATATGGTATGTACAGGTATATACTAACTGTCTCTAAGATAGGGTATGTACAGGTATATACTAACTGTCTCTAAGATAGGGTATATACAGGTATATACTAACTGGCTCTAAGATATGGTATGTACAGGTATATACTAGCTGGCTCTAAGATATGGCATGTACAGGTATATACTAACTGTCTCTAAGATAGGGTATGTACAGGTATATACTAACTGGCTCTAAGATAGGGTATATACAGGTATATACTAACTGGCTCTAAGATACGGTATGTACAGGTATATACTAACTGTCTCTAAGATAGGGTATATACAGGTATATACTAACTGGCTCTAAGATACGGTATGTACAGGTATATACTAACTGTCTCTAAGATAGGGTATGTACAGGTATATACTAACTGTCTCTAAGATAGGGTATATACAGGTATATACTAACTGGCTCTAAGATACGGTATGTACAGGTATATACTAACTGGCTCTAAGATATGGCATGTACAGGTATATACTAGCTGGCTCTAAGATAGGGTATGTACAGGTATATACTAACTGGCTCTAAGATAGGGTATGTACAGGTATATACTAACTGGCTCTAAGATACGGTATGTACAGGTATATACTAACTGGCTCTAAGATATGGCATGTACAGGTATATACTAGCTGGCTCTAAGATAGGGTATGTACAGGTATATACTAACTGGCTCTAAGATAGGGTATGTACAGGTATATACTAACTGGCTCTAAGATATGGTATGTACAGGTATATACTAGCTGGCTCTAAGATATGGTATGTACAGGTATATACTAACTGTCTCTAAGATATGGCATGTACAGGTATATACTAGCTGGCTCTAAGATATGGTATGTACAGGTATATACTAGCTGGCTCTAAGATAGGGTATGTACAGGTATATACTAGCTGGCTCTAAGATATGGTATATACAAGTATATACTAGCTGGCTCTAAGATATGGTATGTACAGGTATATACTAACTGGTTCTAAGATAGGGTATGTACAGGTATATACTAACTGTCTCTAAGATAGGGTATGTACAGGTATATACTAACTGGTTCTAAGATATGGTATGTACAGGTATATACTAACTGGTTCTAAGATATGGTATGTACAGGTATATACTAACTGGTTCTAAGATAGGGTATGTACAGGTATATACTAACTGTCTCTAAGATATGGTATGTACAGGTATATAGTAACTGTCTCTAAGATAGGGTATGTACAGGTATATACTAGCTGGCTCTAAGATATGGTATATACAAGTATATACTAGCTGGCTCTAAGATATGGTATGTACAGGTATATACTAACTGGTTCTAAGATAGGGTATGTACAGGTATATACTAACTGGCTCTAAGATAGGGTATGTACAGGTATATACTAACTGTCTCTTGGATATGGTATATACAAGTATATACTAGCTGGCTCTAAGATATGGTATGTACAGGTATATACTAACTGGTTCTAAGATAGGGTATGTACAGGTATATACTAACTGGCTCTAAGATAGGGTATGTACAGGTATATACTAACTGTCTCTTGGATATGGTATATACAAGTATATACTAGCTGGCTCTAAGATATGGTATGTACAGGTATATACTAACTGGTTCTAAGATAGGGTATGTACAGGTATATACTAACTGGTTCTAAGTTATGGTATGTACAGGTATATACTAACTGGTTCTAAGATATGGTATGTACAGGTATATACTAGCTGGCTCTAATATATGGTATGTACAGGTATATACTAGCTGGCTCTAATATATGGTATGTACAGGTATATACTAGCTGGCTCTAATATATGGTATGTACAGGTATATACTAACTGGCTCTAAGATAGGGTATGTACAGGTATATACTAACTGGCTCTAAGATATGGTATGTACAGGTATATACTAACTGTCTCTAAGATATGGTTTGTACAGGTATATACTAGCTGGCTCTAAGATAGGGTATGTACAGGTATATACTAGGTGGATCAAGAGATCTACTTTTAGTGTGATCTTCTATTAAGATACATGTATATACACTTACTAAATTATGTAGGAGTACAAATTTGTTGTTTGACATATGTTTTAATGTTGACTACAAATGTATACCAACATCTTGTCCCTGCTTGTGCCCTAGTGTAAACATGTCTTTGTTATGGTCGTTAGGAATGATCTCAATAGAATGATATATCGTGCTCTGAGCCTTCGGTTTCAAATTCAAGCCAGTTGACATCAATTGATAAATCAGATTTTATTATTATTATTTTGATATTTTGACATAGTTTGACTGTTGTACTCAATTTTATATTAAGGAGACTTTGTAAATTCAAACATTAAAAGTACAGTAATGGCTTCCTACCCGGCCTAATCGATATCCCTCGGCGCCATTGTTATAAATTTGCTGCATTGATAAGGACAGCCCACTAATGATGTCTAAATTTGTTTCATTTATGGTATTTGACTTTTAACAAAGCCATCATTAAGATAAATCCGAGTAACTCTAAATCCAAATATAGTCTGCGAATTGGAGTTATTATAGGAGTTGTTAATTGGAGTTATCATAAGAGTTGTTAATTGGAGTTATTATAGGAGTTGTTAATTGGAGTTGTTATAGGAGTTGTTTATTGGAGTTATTATAGGAGTTGTTAATTGGAGTTATTATAGGAGTTGTTAATTGGAGTTATCATAAGAGTTGTTAATTGGAGTTATTATAGGAGTTGTTAATTGGAGTTATTATAGGAGTTGTTAATTGGAGTTATTGTAGGAGTTGTTATTTTGAGTTATTATAGGAGTTGTTAATTGGAGTTATTATAGGAGTTGTTAATTGGAGTTGTTATAGGAGTTGTTAATTGGAGTTATTATAGGAGTTGTTATAGGAGTTGTTAATTGGAGTTATTATAGGAGTTGTTAATTGGAGTTATTATAGGAGATGTTGATTGAAGTTATTATAGGAGTTGTTAATTGGAGTTATCATAAGAGTTGTTAATTGGAGTTGTTCATTCGAAATAAGAATATTGCTGATTGTATACTTATAATTATTTCAATGTTAATATTATATTGATTATACTATTTTAGTCCGTATATGCTTCAAGAAAAAGAGAATTGGTTTACAAATTAAGAGGGTAGCGAGGTAAAATAAAAACTTTGTTAGAACTTAACTTTCAAATTTCCTCTGATGAAGATACTAGTTCTAAAAAGATCGATCATTAAAAGAAGATGTTAACAACTCGTCTATCAGATATACCGACCGTAAATACGACGTCATCCCAATGTATACCGACCGTAAATACGACGTCATCCCAATGTATACCGACCGTAAATACAACGTCATCCAAATGTATGTCTGATAGATATACCGACCGTAAATCCAACGTCATCCCAATGTATATCTGATAGATATACAGACCGTAAATACGACGTCATCCCAATGTATATCTGGTAGATATACCGAACGTAAATACGACGTCATCCTAATGTATATCTGATAGATATACAGACCGTAAATACGACGTCATCCCAATGTATATCTGGTAGATATACCGAACGTAAATACGACGTCATCCCAATGTATATCTGATAGATATACCGACCGTAAATACGACGTCATCCCAATGTATATCTGGTAGATATACCGACCGTAAATACGACGTCATCCCAATGTATACCGACCGTAAATACGACGTCATCCCAATGTATGTCTGATAGATATACCGACCGTAAATCCAACGTCATCCCAATGTATATCTGATAGATATACCGACCGTAAATACGACGTCATCCCAATGTATATCTGGTAGATATACCGAACGTAAATACGACGTCATCCCAAGGTATGTCTGATAGATATACCGACCGTAAATACAACGTCATCCCAATGTATGTCTGGTAGATATACCGACCGTAAATCCAACGTCATCCCAATATATATCTGGTAGATATACCGGCCGTAAATCCAACGTCATTCCAATATATTTACATTTCCACTGTGTGTTCTCTATATGAAGGTACTAACAAAATTAGCGTTCATTCCTAGGTGAACAATTAACCTGCCGCGTATGAATACATACAGTACATTGTTGACGGTGCCACGTAGAATCAGAAGTGTGACTATAAAATCGCGTTTGATTACACATGAAATAATGTTTTATCAACTCTAAAACTTGTTAATAATTGTAAAATTGAAGACAACATTTCAATATTTTTCTTTCATGACGATTAAAATAATGAATTTGTGTGGAACTATATTTTGTGTACTTGTGTACTTGATTACCTTTCCCGCCGAATTGGAACTATCTGTTACGCTTTTACATCGATCATTCAGCTGTTTCGTCACTACGTATAACGAACGTAGAATACTGTTTCTTATGATTTTTTTTCAAAGATTACGTTGAAAAATAGTTTTGAAATGTAAATATAAGAAATAATTGTTATTTTTTGTTGTTCACTGGTGTATGAACGGCATATTTTGACAGATAATTCAACATGACGCGCTGACGGGCGTCATTTGAAATATCTGTCAAAAAATGCCGTTCATACACCAGTGAACAACAAAAAATAACCATTATTTCTTAAGTATATCTGGTAGATATACAGACCGTAAATACGACGTCATCCCAATGTATATCTGGTAGATATACCGACCGTAAATACGACGTCATCCCAATGTATGTCTGGTAGATATACCGACCGTAAATACAACGTCATCCCAATGTATGTCTGATAGATATACCGACCGTAAATACGACGTCATCCCAATGTGTATCTGGTAGATATACCGAACGTAAATACGACGTCATCCCAATGTATATCTGGTAGATATACCGACCGTAAATCCGACGTCATCCCAATGTATATCTGGTAGATATACCGACCGTAAATACGACGTCATCCCAATGTATATCTGGTAGATATACCGACCGTAAATACGAAGCCTTTCCATTATCTATTTGGTAGATATACCGACCGTAAATCCGACGTCATCCCAATGTATATCTGGTAGATATACCGACCGTAAATACGACGTCATCCCAATGTATGTCTGGTAGATATACCGACCGTAAATACGACGTCATCCTAATGTATATCTGGTAGATATACCGACCGTAAATACGAAGCCTTTCCATTATCTATCTGGTAGATATACCGACCGTAAATACGAAGACACCCACAATATATGTCACGTTGTTCGCGATTTAACAAGACGCAACACTATATATGTGTGTGTTCTGACAGGTATTTGGTAGTTGTGCTATTAGTGTGGCACTTATGTTAAATCCACGCATGATTTATGTCTGGAAACGTATCATCCGAAGTAAGTAACCAACGCGAGTGATCTGGGTTTATGAACGATATATCATCCACATCCATCTATACGTCACTAAAGTCATAATCAGTCTGTCGATTTTTAAAAGTCAAATCTCATTGTCTCACGAGTATGGCTTAGGCTATAATGATGTTCATTGATAGCCGTGTGCGTCCTGTGTGCAGAAATTTGTGAGATATTATTTCACAGATTGAAATGAGATGCTATTTTTTTTTTACATTTCTCAATGTAACGCTTGGCAATCTGCGTCCAATCACATTGTGATTAGCTTTGAAGCAATCGTTAAATTGACTTCGATTGTTGAAGAGATGTCCCCTCGTATGATTCATTGACTACATCAAATGCAGTACCAGTTAAGTAACCATTTATGAACTATAATCTTTGAATTGAAGAAGAGGCTAGCCCGATATTGCGATGTGTGTGGAAATGGATACATGTTAAACTGAATAAGATTGCATATAGGAAATAATTCAAGTAAATCAAGCTGAAAATTATAATTGACCATAACTAATTATCCACTGTGAAGACAGTATACACATGTGGGTACCACTCCTTAAGTATGCAGAGGGATACATCAAACGGACGTTGGCTGATCAACAAATTGATAAACAAATATGTCCGTCCTGGTCAAAAGACTGTGGGTGATGACGATGGGATTCCATCACATGCGGTCGTTACTGTAGGATTAAATTTCAAGGATCAGAGGCGATGTCAGTTGTTAAAAACTGTTTTTGTTAAGAACCAGGAGTGGATCAGCGTAATTGTTCATAACAACGTCTGATGAAATGATTTACTTAAGCATTTTATTTTCTTGATTTAAACCCCGTCTGACTGTGGATGAATTGCTACTGGATTACTTTAAACTAGTACAAACACACTTTGAATGTTTTGTTGACAACACCAATGATTTGACAGTTTTGAGAATCATTCATCAATAATGATACTCTGCATTGCTGTATGAAATTCTACGCGAATATGTAATCAGTATATAATATCAGTACATAGAAAATAAAACCCATTCACACTTATGTTTACCATAGAGACTTTACACACGTAAAAGTGGTCGACATGGACTTGATATGTAAAAATAGAGTAAAATCATTAGATCCGAAAGAGCTGCCGTCTTCAGCTTAATCGTCGACACCACGTACAATCTACAATGTAGACCGCCGACACCACATACAATCTACAATGTAGACCGCCGACACCACATACAATCTACAATGTAGATCGCCGACACCACATACAATCTACAATGTAGACCGCCGACACCACGTACACTCTACAATGTAGATCGCCGACACCACATACAATCTACAATGTAGATCGCCGACACCACATACAATCTACAATGTAGACCGCCGACACCACGTACACTCTACAATGTAGATCGCCGACACCACATAACTCTACAATGTAGACCGCCGACACCACATACAATCTACAATGTAGATCGCCGACACCACATACAATCCGACACCACATACAATCTACAATTGTAGATCGCCGACACCACATACAATCTACAATGTAGATCGCCGACACCACATACAATCTACAATGTAGATCGCCGACACCACATACAATCTACAATGTAGATCGCCGACACCACATACAATCTACAATGTAGACCGCCGACACCACATACACTCTACAATGTAGATCGCCGACACCACATACACTCTACAATGTAGATCGCCGAACACCACATACAATCTAGTGTAGATTGAAGTCGGTTTAAGTCACAATTTCATATGAGTGTTAGGCCAAGGGAACCAATAGACATATCAACAAGCCTAGGTAAACGTACATCATCTGTTTCTATATCAACTTAAATGATAACCATTAGCGAATTAATGGAAACAGCCTATTCGAAAAGTCTGCGTCTTGACTCAAATACTACAATGTAGTTTTCCATGTTACATGATATCCACATATAAAAAGATGGCGGCGATTCAAGAACGAACAGAGTGACAGGCGTCACGGCTGTGTGGTACTTTTAAAGTTAGTCAGGACAGTAATTTAGAATTATACCTTAGAAATTCTGAAGATTTTTGTATTCTGAATATCGCAGAACAGCGTTGATTTGATCGTTAAAGTTCGTTCCGATATTTTCTGCGAGATACCTATGAACAGACTGTCAAAAAATACGACTGTTTGAAAAGTAACTGTGACTATTTGCGATTTCTATTTCGGTGATATCATATATCCATTCGAAAGTGAATTCTTCCAACTATTTGAAGTACAAAATGTATGTGAACTGGCTAATTTGTATTACTGACGTTGTCGTGAGAATTTCGTCACACTCTAATGATGTATCCGTCACTTCATCTGTAATGAAACTAGAAAAATCATGTTCGGTGATAATTCAAGTTCACTTACAGCATACATGTATCTTACTACCGTACAGATCACTAGACTCGCTCACCCCTAAAGTCCATTCCTGAGGGAGCGAACTATCTTGTCTGATCTTACAACCGTTCAGATCACTAGACTCATCCACCCCGAATGTCCATTCCCTAGGGAGAGAAATATCCTATCTGAATTAAAGAAAATAACTTTTTAAATGTAATTGTGTTTTCCGATAATTCAGCGATATGTTTGACGAAGTTTACCTCACTACGGACAAACAATCCAAACAAATACAAAACCAGGAACACGTGATACATGTACAATCGATAGCAGAAACTCATACCATAAACTAAAGGTTAAAAACAGGACAGCGTTACAAGGTTGAGATCGCACTCAGTAAGCTTGTGTTGAGTTGTATGCTTGTGCAGAACGGCGAGAACAAAGAGTTCAAAAGTCCGCATTTTCTGAGTACTTTACCTGGAATAACTCGTGTGGAGCTGGTTGGCAATGTCCATAGAATTGGAAAGTTTGTTCAGGGAAAACATACCAATAGTTGCGAGGTTTCTGTATAATCAAGAGTAAGCTAATGTACTGAGAAACGTCAGAGCACTCAAAGGAACCTCTTACTATATAAACGACCTATTCCCCTCAGAAACAGGCGGAGGTTAATAATATATCCCACCCTCAAACAACTGCGACGCAATGGTCGTCGAGCCAAACTAGTCCGGGATCAAGTGATATTAGACGGGCGTCTGTACATAGATGAAACTACGAGAGCTGGAGGCGATCGTGTGGGTGGTCGAGCCCCGAGCTAGTTCCGAACAATCGTGTGGATTGCAACGTTGAAGCGAGTGGCGGAGCTAGTGACAATCATTCGCCTCCATCGTTCAGTGATGGGGTCTCGAACCTCAACGCCAACAGAGTGAGTCTGCCACCAAAGGCGTGAGGTTAACGTGCAGACACTATAAGGAATCATTCAACCCGGTTACATCGTCAGTACACATTTATCAAATTGGTATAGGAGCATGAGGAGGGAAAATCATCGCGAAATTCTCCCTAAACCTCTACATTTCGAACAGTTATTGTTAATTTAAATTGTCTCAGAGATAATCTTGAATGTCCTGAATGTATAGGATATGTATTACAACATGATATGGTCAGAGACTCAGTGTTCTCTAGCTATATGGCTTTGGGCGCAGGTCAGATTCGTAGTTTTCTACCATGTTATCGCCGTACATTGCTCTAATGGAGTACTGCTTACTAGTCTTATGTGATAGTCACTCACAACTCATTACTTATCGCTCATATCTTACTAGTCTGATGTGATAGTCACTCACAACTCATTACTTATCGCTCATATCTTTTTATCGGTCTATCTAAGGCTCGCTCGTGATACTAGAGGTCAAAATTAGGTAAATCGTCAAGCGAAACCGGAGAATGAAAAAAATTAATCAGGTATTAAAATGTACAAGGGAATTTCATACATCCGTTTCTTTAACCGAATTTGTAACTTTGGATATTGGAAAGAATTGAACACATAGGGTAACGGGTTTATTATTTTGACGTCATGGTGACTTCATTAGCATATATAATTGTTATGTTCAAAGTAACATTCCCAACACTGTTGTTTAACTTCAATCTGACATTTCCTGAATAGGTCCACTGGGTGTCCCATACCCATTTATGTGTGGGTACCGTCACCGCGATAACGATCGCGTTATTAAGGCAAACAAAATGAATAAGCTCGTGAGCGTTTTCACCTTTAATTTGGTAATATGATCATTTAGGACTTTTTTTATACGCCATACTGACGTCTTCAACGGTTCTTATATAACGAATAATAGCCAACACGATATCGATTTTTTTAAATTAACTAAACTGTCGCTTTCGTTTGTGCATCTTCAAAATATCGCATTGCTTTTGAATTTCGAAATTGAAGACATTTTTTTTTAAATAGTGAACTTTCGAGACATTTCGTAGTTCGGATAAGTACCACAGTTTTTACGTTCTTTCATTTTGTAAGAGACCCTATGGCATAATGTAGTAATAAAAATGGTTTGTCTGCTGATTACAAAAACCAGCTGTGACACGCTTTCGTTGGCTTTGATAGAAAAAGGTACATAAAGGAGAAAAAGCTTCTCGCATCAATTCTAAATTACTGTCCGAACTAATTTTGTCTATTCCTTGTCTATTCACTTAGATCAGTCTGAAGTATTTTCTCAAATTCCCACTTGAGGAGATACTGCCTGTACCATTCCAAACCTTTATCACCAGATCTGTAGGTATATTTTGTATTCGCCTCGTGCTGTGAAAATAAGTAATTCCTAAAGCACAGCAGTATGCGATATTAATTGTATTTCGAATTTTACGCTTTTGAGATAGCTAAATCACATAATGACGGTGTCCAATTTGTAACCGAGCCATTATATGGTACCTTAGGGGCTATTAGTTGGTGACTCTGGACCGAAATATCACAAACTGTACATGGCGGCCTGACACCTAACCGATCCCATTATAGTCAGAAACGCTTAATGAGGCACCATCGAATGGAGAGAAATAGCGACCCAAAATGTACCACATTGGTTGCAAATACTCATCTGCGAGTCGTCAGAACCATAGTTCGAGATTACGTATGTAAATTCATAATTCTGTGAGCGTTCTTGCTGTCTTCGTCAAGTGATCATGAAAATGAATACGGGTAATTTATTTTCTAATGTCCATCATGACCATTTTGTTATCTTGGTGCCCTATTTAGGTTTAATAATAAGTTTACCCATATGGTTAAATCTGTAGCCGATCAGGGTCGTAAAGCACTATTTGCTTTACGGTCCAAATGCAACCACTTTCAATGGAATATTCAGACATTGTTAGATCTTGTTGATACTTTTATTGGAAGTGTTTGAAATTACTCTTGTGAAATATGATGGAGGTCTAATTGTACAATAATACAAAAGATTCATTTGAATTTTGTAGAAAATATACTTGGTGTCAAGAAATGTACCTGTATTGTTAATGTTTATGTTGAATTGATTGTCATTGGCAATTGAGCACATATTTAGGATGATAAAATATTGTTTAAAGTTATTAAATCATGATACTTGTATTTTAAATGAAGTTTACATATTGTTGTCACTAGAAACTTGTTGGGAGCGTCTGGGGTCACGTGTCAGACTCTAAAAGTTCTCTTTTATTTTCCTCTACATTTTTCGAAAAGCATTTACAAAGGCTTTGTGGAGGGTGATAGCATCTGTGGCAGATCGTTCTACATTTCCCCGACTTTCTACTGTAGTATTTGCGGAACATCGTTATGAATATTATGTACCCTGCTGTCTGCGCCTCACCGAATGGAGAACAGGTATGTCTTGAACAACAAGCAGTGTGTTTCGTGGTGGCATTCCAAGCAAAATGATCTATAACATCGGATTTGGTTATGGTAGTGGCAGATGTTGTTTGATAAAGTAAATTCAGAATTATGAAAAGGTGACATTTATCCAGTATGCATTGACCTAATTT